>NC_143022.1:89629284-89799284 GCF_057628025.1 Oncorhynchus mykiss | reverse complement strand
AACAGAGATAGTTAAACACAGTATTACAGTACTGGACTGAGATATAATAGAGATAGTTAAACACAGTATTACAGTACTGGACTGAGCAGTAACAGAGATAGTTAAACACAGTATTACAGTACTGGACTGAGCTGTAACAGAGATAGTTAAACACAGTATTACATTACTGGACTTAGCTGTAACAGAGATAGTTAAACACAGTATTACAGTACTGGACTGAGATATAATAGAGATAGTTAAACACAGTATTACAGTACTGGACTGAGATATAATAGAGATAGTTAAACACAGTATTACAGTACTGGACTGAGCTGTAACAGAGATAGTTAAACACAGTATTACAGTACTGGACTGAGCTGTAACAGAGATAGTTAAACACAGTATTACAGTACTGGACTGAGCTGTAACGGAGATAGTTAAACACAGTATTACAGTACTGGACTGAGATATAATAGAGATAGTTAAACACAGTATTACAGTACTGGACTGAGCTGTAACAGAGATAGTTAAACACAGTATTAGATTACTGGACTGAGCTGTAACAGAGATAATTAAACACAGTATTACAGTACTGGACTGAGCTGTAACAGAGATAGTTAAACACAGTATTACAGTACTGGACTGAGCTGTAACAGAGATAGTTAAACACAGTATTACAGTACTGGACTGAGATATAATAGAGATAATTAAACACATGATTACAGTACTGGACTTAGCTGTAACAGAGATAGTTAAACACAGTATTACATTACTGGACTTAGCTGTAACAGAGATAGTTAAACACATGATTACAGTACTGGACTGAGCTGTAACAGAGATAGTTAAACACAGTATTACATTACTGGACTTAGCTGTAACAGAGATAGTTAAACACAGTATTACATTACTGGACTTAGCTGTAACAGAGATAGTTAAACACAGTATTACAGTACTGGACTGAGCTGTAACAGAGATAGTTAAACACAGTATTACATTACTGGACTGAGCTGTAACAGAGATAGTTAAACACAGTATTACATTACTGGACTGAGCTGTAACAGAGATAGTTAAACACAGTATTACAGTACTGGACTAAGCTGTAACAGAGATAGTTAAACACAGTATTACAGTACCCGACTGAGCTGTAACAGAGATAGTTAAACACAGTATTACAGTACCCGACTGAGCTGTAACAGAGATAGTTAAACACAGTATTACATTACTGGACTGAGCTGTAACAGAGATAGTTAAACACAGTATTACATTACTGGACTGAGCTGTAACAGAGATAGTTAAACACAGTATTACATTACTGGACTGAGCTGTAACAGAGATAGTTAAACACAGTATTACATTACTGGACTGAGCTGTAACAGAGATAGTTAAACACAGTATTACATTACTGGACTGAGCTGTAACAGAGATAGTTAAACACAGTATTACACTACTGGACTGAGCTGTAACAGAGATAGTTAAACACAGTATTACATTACTGGACTGAGCTGTAACAGAGATAGTTGAACAACACAAAGCACCTGGGCTATTTCAGCCCACACCTGGAACGGCAGTGGTTTAAAGCGCTGGGCCAGTAACCCAAAGGTCAGGTCGCTGGTTCGAATGCCGTTCTGCCCATGAGCAAGGCAGTTAACCCTCAACAACAACTGCTCCCCGGGCGCTGATGACGTGGATGTTCATTAAGGCAAGCCCCTGCACCTCTCTGATTTCAGAGGGGTTGGATTAAATGACTCCTGCACCTCTCTGATTCAGAGGGGTTGGGTTAAATGACTCCTGCACCTCTCTGATTCAGAGGGGTTGGGTTAAATGACTCCTGCACCTCTCTGATTCAGAGGGGTTGGGTTAAATGACTCCTGCACCTCTCTGATTCAGAGGGGTCGGGTTAAATGACTCCTGCACCTCTCTGATTCAGAGGGGTTGGGTTAAATGACTCCTGCACCTCTCTGATTCAGAAGGGTTGGGTTAAATGACTCCTGTACCTCTCTGATTCAGAGGAGTTGGGTTAAATGACTCCTGCACCTCTGATTCAGAGGGGTTGGGTTAAATGACTCCTGTACCTCTCTGATTCAGAGGGGTTGGGTTAAATGACTCCTGCACCTCTCTGATTCAGAGGGGTTGGGTTAAATAACTCCTACACCTCTCTGATTCAGAGGGGTTGGATTAAATGACTCCTGCACCTCTCTGATTCAGAGGGGTTGGGTTAAATGACTCCTGCACCTCTCTGATTCAGAGGGGTTGGGTTAAATGACTCCTGTACCTCTGATTCAGAGGGGTTAAATGACTCCTGCACCTCTCTGATTCAGAGGGGTTGGGTTAAATGACTCCTGCACCTCTCTGATTCAGAGGGGTTAAATGACTCCTGCACCTCTCTGATTCAGAGGGGTTAAATGACTCCTGCACCTCTCTGATTCAGAGGGGTTAAATGACTCCTGCACCTCTCTGATTCAGAGGGGTTAAATGACTCCTTTAACCCCTCTGACGTTTCAGTTGAAGACATTCAGCTGGACATTACTCTGTTCTTGTAGTCTTTTTTCACATCAGTACTTCTTGTTTTTAAAATGTGCTTTCTTCCTGTCAGTGGGCACTTTCGAGTGTTTTGACAAAGACTATCAATGTCACAAATGGCACCCTATTCCCTATATAGTGCACTACTTTTGAAAAGGGCCCATAGGGAATAGGGTACCATTTGGGAAGGAGAGAAAGGACTATTAAAATCCTGAAACCAAGTGTGTCTGTCGCATCAGCAACACGCATCACTTCCTCCGAGGTATTGATCATTACAGAGTCCCCACTTTAAAAGAATAAGAAATGGCACACTATTCCCTATTTCGTGCACTACGTTTGACCAGGGCCCATAGGGCTCTGTAGTGAAGTATTTAGGGAATAGGGTGCCATTTGGGACAAACCCAGTGTCTTGGGTTTAGCCATGCTTCTCTGACAGATACTAGGGCGACCACTTTTATTGCTTCTGAAACAATGCTTTTAGCTTGTAAAATATAATGGAGTGTAAGAACACATAGCAAGGACACATTGCAGTGAGGTGGTGCCGGTACATACGCTGTTTAGTGTATTGTGTGTGTGAGTGTGTGTGTGAGTGTGTGTGTGAGTGTGTGAGTGAGTGAGTGAGTGAGTGTGTGTGTGTGAGTGTGTGTGTAAGTGTGTGAGTGAGTGAGTGAGTGTGTGTGTGAGTGTGAGTGTGAGTGTGAGTGTGTGTGTGTGTGTGTGTGTGAGTGTGTGTGTGTGTGAGTGTGAGTGTGTGAGTGAGTGAGTGAGTGAGTGTGTGTGTGAGTGAGTGAGTGTGTGAGTGAGTGTGTGTGTGAGTGTGTGTGTGTGTGTGTGTGTGAGTGTGTGAGTGTGTGTGTGAGTGTGTGTGTGAGTGTGTGTGTGTGTGTGTGTGAGTGTGTGTGTGAGTGAGTGTGTGTGTGAGTGTGTGTGTGAGTGAGTGAGTGAGTGTGTGAGTGAGTGCGCGTGTGTGTGAGTGTGTGAGTGTGTGTGTGAGTGTGTGTGTGAGTGTGTGTGTGAGTGAGTGAGTGAGTGTGTGAGTGAGTGCGCGTGTGTGTGAGTGTGTGAGTGAGTGTGTGTGTGATACATATTCCTGTTAAGCCATCTTGGCAGGTGCAGCATTAAGGCAGTAGATAATGCGTATGCCAACCCCTGCCAGTCTAAAACATTACTGTAAGGCCATCCGCTGCGGCGTGTAATTTGCCCTTCAGACGTGGAGCCAGAGCTGGGTAGAGGACTAGAGAGGAGTGGCGGAGGAGGCTGGAGCTCACTGTAGGGTTGCTCTTTCATTTACATAACAAAATCACTCATGATCGTTCACTCTGACACACGTCAAGAATAAGTGCAAGGGGAGTAATGAAGTTGTTGGTTATTGATATGGTCGCCTGAACCTCCACGGGATAATCGCTCAGACTAAGATAATGTTTTACATTTTAGGTGTGATGGTTAGATGTGTGATGGGTCGTTTGGACATGTGCAAATATTTTAGTTACATTTTGATGAATGCATGTATCACTTTACGATCATTGTTCACTGTCTGTACCCTGTATAACTGGACCAATCTAGTTTGTTGTTGATGTGGACACCAAGGAATTTAAAGCTCTCAACCTGCTCCAGGGGACGTGCTCGGTGCTCCTTTTCCTGTAGTCCACAATCATCTCCTTCGTCTTGGTTACGTTGAGGGATAGGTTGTTATTCTGGCACCACCCGGCCAGGTCTCTGACCTCCTCCCTATAGGCTTTACCGGATTTACCAAAATGGAGGGCAAGGGAGAGCTTTGTACGCGTCTCTGTGTGTGGTGCAGTACAGGTGATCTAGAATAGTTTTTTCCCTCTAGTTGCACATTTAACATGTTGATAGAGATTTGGTAGAACTGATTTAAGTTTCGCTGCATTGAAGTCTCCGGCCACTAGGAGCGCCGCCTCTGGGTGAGTGGTTTCCTGTTTGCTTATTTCCTTATACAGCTGACTGAGTGCGGTCTTAGTGCCAGCATCTGTCTGTGGTGGTAAATAAACAGCCACGAAAAGTATAGCTGAGAACTCTCTAGGCAAGTAGTGTGGCCTGCAGTTTATCACAATATACTCTACTTCAGGCGAGCAAAATCTAGAGACTTCCTTAGATTTCGTGCACCAGCTGTTGTTTACAAATATGCACAGACCGCCCCCCCTCGTCTTCCCGGAGTGTGCTGTTCTATCCTGCCGGTGCAGAGTGTATCCCGCTAGCTGAATATCTATGTCGTCATTCAGCCACGATTCCGTGAAGCATAGGATATTTTCAGAAATGGTGCCGGAGGAGATGGCCGCCGTTTTACGGTCTCCTAACCAATTGTGCTATTATGCGTTTTTTTTTTTACATCACAACACTGTTCACTGTCTGTACCCTGTATAACATCACAACACTGTTCCCTGTCTGTACCCTGCATAACATCACAACACTTCACTGTCTGTACCCTTTATAACATCACAACACTGTTCCCTGTCTGTACCCTTTATAACATCACAACACTGTTCACTGTCTGTACCCTGTATAACATCACAACACTGTTCCCTGTCTGTACCCTTTATAACATCACAACACTGTTCACTGTCTGTACCCTGTATAACATCACAACACCGTTCCCTGTCTGTACCCTGTATAACATTACAACACTGTTCCCTGTCTGTACCCTGTATAACATCACAACACTGTTCACTGTCTGTACCCTGTATAACATCACAACACTGTTCCCTGTCTGTACCCTTTATAACATCACAACACTGTTCACTGTCTGTACCCTGTATAACATCACAACACTGTTCCCTGTCTGTACCCTTTATAACATCACAACACTGTTCACTGTCTGTACCCTGTATAACATCACAACACTGTTCCCTGTCTGTACCCTTTATAACATCACAACACTGTTCACTGTCTGTACCCTGTATAACATCACAACACTGTTCACTGTCTGTACCCTGCATAACATCACAACACTGTTCACTGTCTGTACCCTGCATAACATCACAACACTGTTCACTGTCTGTACCCTGCATAACATCACAACACTGTTCACTGTCTGTACCCTGTATAACATCACAACACTGTTCACTGTCTGTACCCTGTATAACATCACAACACTGTTCACTGTCTGTACCCTGTATAACATCACAACACTGTTCACTGTCTGTACCCTGTATAACATCACAACACTGTTCACTGTCTGTACCCTGTATAACATCACAACACTGTTCACTGTCTGTACCCTGTATAACATCACAAAACTGTTCACTGTCTGTACCCTGTATAACATCACATCACTGTCTGTACCCTGTATAACATCACAACACTGTTCACTGTCTGTACCCTGTATAACATCACAACACTGTTCCCTGTCTGTACCCTGCATAACATCACAACACTGTTCACTGTCTGTACCCTGTATAACATTACAACACTGTTCACTGTCTGTACCCTGTATAACATCACAACACTGTTCCCTGTCTGTACCCTGTATAACATCACAACACTGTTCACTGTCTACCCTGCATAACATCACAACACTGTTCCCTGTCTGTACCCTGTATAACATCACTGTCTGTACCCTGCATAACATCACAACACTGTTCACTGTCTACCCTGTATAACATCACAACACTGTTCCCTGTCTGTACCCTGCATAACATCACAACACTGTTCACTGTCTACCCTGCATAACATCACTGTCTGTACCCTGTATAACATCTCAACACTGTTCCCTGTCTGTACCCTGTATAACATCTCAACACTGTTCACTGTCTGTACCCTGTATAACATCACAACACTGTTCACTGTCTGTACCCTGCATAACATCACAACACTGTTCACTGTCTGTACCCTGTATAACATCACAACACTGTCTGTACCCTGTATAACATCACAACACCGTTCACTGTCTGTACCCTGCATAGCATCACAACACTGTTCACTGTCTGTACCCTGTATAACATCACAACACTGTTAACTGTCTATACTCTGTATAACATCACAACACTGTTCACTGTCTGTACCCTGTATAACATCACAACACTGTTCACTGTCTGTACCCTGTATAACATCACATCACTGTCTGTACCCTGTATAACATCACAACACTGTTCACTGTCTGTACCCTGTATAACATCACAACACTGTTCACTGTCTGTACCCTGTATAACATCACAACACTGTTCACTGTCTGTACCCTGTATAACATCACAACACTGTTCACTGTCTGTACCCTGTATAACATCACATCACTGTCTGTACCCTGTATAACATCACAACACTGTTCACTGTCTGTACCCTGTATAACATCACAACACTGTTCACTGTCTGTACCCTGTATAACATCACAACACTGTTCACTGTCTGTACCCTGCATAACATCACAACACTGTTCACTGTCTGTACCCTGCATAACATCACAACACTGTTCACTGTCTGTACCCTGCATAATTTACTCACTGCCCATGCAGTATTCTATGCAGGGTTATTTTTATGATACAAGCTTCACTATCGTGAAGCAACTTGAACTTTAACCCCATAGCTAAACACTCAAAACTTCATGCAATATCCAAACTGCCTCTGGAAGAAACATGTCGTGTATTGCAGATGGAAATAGATCCCTGAAAACCAAATCTATTCTTGACAATCTATTCTTAATGTTCCCTCGTTTAGAAAAAGAGAGACGATCACTATGATGACTCAGACAGGAAACAGCCTGATGAATATCTAATATGTACTCAATATCGCCTCTTAACTGATTCTAACTGAACTACCAAGCAAGATGTATGATATATTTCAATCTATATTGATAAACTGAACAATTCTGTCACGAATTATTGAAAAACAAATCTTAGAAATATTTGAAATGTCTTTTTTTTTTTTATCATCAACAATTTACTCCATAAATGTACTGTACAGATGTAGGGTCTTAATTTAAGACAGTTTGCTACAGCAGGAAAATAATCCTGCAGCAACAAGACATGTGAATTATTATTATTATTATGTGGATTATACGGTTTTGTAGGGGTTGATAAATTATTCGTAAGGGGAAATCTAATTTTAAAGTGGAAATTACAAACTACAGAAGCCTTTTTAAACCTCAAACACAATACAAGTTTTAAATGTCCTGAATTGCAGGTTCTCCTGCAACAGGGTGATCAAATTAAGATCCTACATTTGTAATCTGTCGTGTTTGAAAGGTAACATGTGTCCATGGGGAATTACCTTTTTCACAAATACATGTGACGTTCTGTCCATTCCCAGTCTCAGTGCAGGTCACCGTGTGTTCTTGGCATGTTCCTAGTGAGCAGAGGTCCATATCCACAGAACAATCTTCCCCTTGAAACCCTGCAACACCCAAACACACATACACACCATACACACATAGAATTGAGACAGTTTCTTCCATCAAACAGACAATACAAGATACCTGAGGACAAAATGAAATAAAAATACAGCACTTAGCAATATGAACTCAATAAAGAACATGACATGGAACACACTGTGCACCACATGCTCTGCTTGGAGACAATTTCCTTCAAATGTCCTTGTTAAGCTACGTCTAGCCATTAGGTAAAGAAGAATGTACTACTCTGAAAAGTGGGACAATTTCCTTTCCATGAGGAAGCCAAGCCACTGTAACGTTAGGAATTCACAAAATATATTTTTAAAACACATTTATGGCTGTTTTATGTTTTATTAGTTAAAGCCATCCTTTCTGTACTAGATTGACGTGAGTCATTGAGTCCTCTACCTGCTGCCCAGTATAGTAATAGAGTGAGTGAGGCATCGACATAAAGACCCATCCTGTCTCTCTCTCTACTGATCTATATCACATTTGTCTAGCGAAGCAGATGCCGCGCCTACATGTCATTGACAGCTGGGGCCACGTCGATAACTTTTTGTTCTGAATAAAACCCCAGCTGCCGTGTAACTGATACCTGGTCAATAATGCCAGTAAATAAGGCTGGCTAATATATCACAGCTCATAATGGAACAGAGTATGACCTTAATGAATGCCTGAATGGACCTAATTTACAATGTCAGCATCCCAAATGGCACCATATTCCCTATGTAGTGCACTACATTTGACCAGAGACCTATGGGCAATGAGTAGTGAGAAGTGCGCTTTGTAGGGAATAGGGAGCCATTTGAAACGCATGAAAAAAATCTCTCTCTGCTCCCAAATGGGTGCTCTGCGAGATAAAGATGTTGTCTAATTGGAAAACGTATCACAAATAGAAAGAGCCTACTGTAGTAAGAAGAAGATACAGACTGTGGCCTAATGTGTTTTCTGGACATTAAATAATCAATAGTAGCAGCTATCAAGTCAACAACATCTCACAATGTCACCTCACCGCTGCAAATGTTTGGCTTGAATTGGATTGAGTCTATTAGTAACACTTTGCTGAGGAGATAATGGAATCATTGTTAACATTTTACAAACTATAGGTAAATGATACACTTAGTGTTGTTTAACATGTGTAGTAGTGTTTACATGACGGCACACTGACAGCAGAAGACGGTTCACTACTAACTATCAAGGATTCATTACTTTCTCCAATCTTCCTCCAATTGCAGTGTTTGATTTACCATTTTGAAGCACTGAGTCTGTGTAAAAATAAAACAATTTTAAAAAATTTGTTGTTGACCGAAAAGAGATGGGGAGTCGAAATATTAACACTAGAACCAGCAGAACTTGAGACTTGAGACATACAAGCAGCAGCCATATTGATTTCCTATAAACCATTTTCATGGATAACCTAATAGAACTGAGACATTATATTCAAGGCCAAACGGATGTCACATCAGTTCAACTACCCTGAGTTGCTAACGGACAGCTACTGACTCCAACAAAGTATTTCACAAGTGTTTAATAACCAATTGTGCGTACAATTCACCTGGAGGTTAATGTTGCATGAAGGAATGTCACTCGTAGTGTGAGTCTCAAATTGCACCCTATTTCCCTACACAGTGTGCTACTTTTGAACAGAGCCCTACGCGTTCCTTTAGTGGCCCTGATAAAAGTAGTGACTTACAAAGGGAATAGTTTGGCATTTAGGACACAGACTTACAGTGCCCGCTGAAATCTCCAAATTGAACTACTTACTCCCTGTTCAGCTACCATTAGACTACTGTAGAGAATACAGCCACCTACCATGAGGTGACTACTGTAGAGAATACAGCCACCTACCCTGAGGTGACTACTGTAGAGAATACAGCCACCATTAGACTACTGTAGAAAATACAGCCACCATTAGACTACTGTAGAGAATACAGCCACCATTAGACTACTGTAGAGAATACAGACACCATTAGACTACTGTAGAGAATACAGCCACCTACCCTGAGGTGACTACTGTAGAGAATACAGCCACCATTAGACTACTGTAGAGAATACAGACACCATTAGACTACTGTAGAGAATACAGCCACCATTAGACTACTGTAGAGAATACAGCCACCATTAGACTACTGTAGATAATACAGCCACCATTAGACTACTGTAGAGAATACAGACACCATTAGACTACTGTAGAGAATACAGCCACCATTAGACTACTGTAGAGAATACAGCTCACAGCAACCACTAGACTACTGTAGAGAATACAGCCACCATTAGACTACTGTAGATAATACAGCCACCATTAGACTACTGTAGAGAATACAGCCACCATTAGACTACTGTAGATAATACAGCCACCATTAGACTACTGTAGATAATAGAGCCACCATTAGACTACTGTAGAGAATACAGCCACCATAAGACTACTGTAGAGAATACAGCCACCATTAGACTACTGTAGAGAATACAGCCACCATTAGACTACTGTAGAGAATACAGCCACCATTAGACTACTGTAGAAAATACAGCCACCATTAGACTACTGTAGATAATACAGCCACCATTAGACTACTGTAGAGAATACAGACACCATTAGACTACTGTAGAGAATACAGCCACCATTAGACTACTGTAGAGAATACAGCTCACAGCAACCACTAGACTACTGTAGAGAATACAGCCACCATTAGACTACTGTAGATAATACAGCCACCATTAGACTACTGTAGAGAATACAGACACCATTAGACTACTGTAGAGAATACAGCCACCATTAGACTACTGTAGAGAATACAGCTCACAGCAACCACTAGACTACTGGAGAGAATACAGCCACCATTAGACTACTGTAGATAATACAGCCACCATTAGACTACTGTAGAGAATACAGCCACCATTAGACTACTGTAGATAATACAGCCACCATTAGACTACTGTAGATAATAGAGCCACCATTAGACTACTGTAGAGAATACAGCCACCATTAGACTACTGTAGAGAATACAGCCACCATTAGACTACTGTAGAGAATACAGCCACCATTAGACTACTGTAGATAATACAGCCACCATTAGACTACTGTAGATAATACAGCCACCATTAGACTACTGTAGAGAATACAGACACCATTAGACTACTGTAGAGAATACAGCCACCATTAGACTACTGTAGAGAATACAGCTCACAGCAACCACTAGACTACTGTAGAGAATACAGCCACCATTAGACTACTGTAGATAATACAGCCACCATTAGACTACTGTAGAGAATACAGCCACCATTAGACTACTGTAGAGAATAGAGCCACCATTAGACTACTGTAGAGAATACAGACACCATTAGACTACTGTAGAGAATACAGACACCATTAGACTACTGTAGAGAATACAGCTACCATTAGACTACTGTAGAGAATACAGCCACCATTAGACTACTGTAGATAATACAGCCACCATTAGACTACTGTAGATAATACAGCCACCATTAGACTACTGTAGAGAATACAGCCACCATTAGACTACTGTAGAGAATACAGCCCACAGCCACTATTAGACTACTGTAGGGAATACAGCCACTATTAGACTACTGTAGAGAATACAGCCACCATTAGACTACTGTAGAGAATACAGCCACCATTAGACTACTGTAGAGAATACAGACACCATTAGACTACTGTAGAGAATACAGCCACCATTAGACTACTGTAGAGAATACAGCCCACAGCCACTATTAGACTACTGTAGAGAATACAGCCACCATTAGACTACTGTAGAGAATACAGCCACCATTAGACTACTGTAGAGAATACAGCCACCATTAGACTACTGTAGAGAATACAGCCACCATTAGACTACTGTAGAGAATACAGCCACCATTAGACTACTGTAGAGAATACAGCCACCATTAGACTACTGTAGAGAATACAGCCACCATTAGACTCCTGTAGAGAATACAGCCACCATTAGACTACTGTAGATAATACAGCCACCATTAGACTACTGTAGAGAATACAGACACCATTAGACTACTGTAGAGAATACAGCCACCATTAGACTACTGTAGAGAATACAGACACCATTAGACTACTGTAGAGAATACAGACACCATTAGACTACTGTAGAGAATACAGACACCATTAGACTACATAAGACTTTATATAAAACAGCAAGTAACACCAAGAGCTACTAAAGAGAGAATGCTTCATCGTAAACATAGTTTTTATAACCCATTCAATCTTTCAATATATTCATATGTATTTTTGACATCAGCAGATGTCACAAAGTGCTTATACAGAAACCCAGCCTAAAACCCCATAGAGCAAGCAATGTAGACATAGAAGCACGGTGGCTAGGAAGAACTCCATAGAAAGGCAGCAACCTAGGAAGAAACCTTGAGAGGAACCACTAGTGCTGAGTGATTAACTGTCGGTCATTTTTTGTTTTTTTTAAACAACTAGTTAAAATTCAATTTTGTTTGTTTTTTTCTGTGAGCTCGATGTGCAGTTTCTGGAGAGATGAATCAGAGCTAGAAACGGAGACTGAGATAAGAGACAACCCGCGATCGAGAGGGACAGAAAAAGGTTGATTCACGAGCCTGAAAATACATGATCTAAGTGATTGATAGTTGGTATTCTGCATTCATAAAAATATGCCTTATTTACTTTGAAGAACTACTAAAATAGAGATTTTGTCAGATAGCATAGCCATCAGCTCTATGGAGATCTGATAAATGACTTGGAATGAATTAAATAATAATGAAGTCATCAAATAAAAGGATGGTTAATAAGTGATAAGCAGTAATGGGAAGTCACTACCATCATGGGACTTTTATTGATTATTTGATTCTGTGTTGATACAGCATTCAACCCACAATGCATAGTGCAATTAAAATGAATGTTCATTTTTTTAACCAAAATCCGTGATACTTAAAAAAATGTTTTTTTAACTGAAACGGCCTCAAAAAGCAATAATCTCTCAGCACTAGGAACCAGGCTCAGAGGGGTGGCCAGATCTCTTCTGGCTGTGCCGGTGGAGATTCTAAAAGAGCACATACCCATTAAGGCTGGATTGTTCTTCCAGATGTTCAAACGTTTATGGATGACCAGCAGGGTCAGATAATAATCACAGCTGTTATAGAGGATGCACCAGTCAGCCCGTCAGTTGGCTTTTCATAGCGGACCATTCAGAGGTCGAGACAGCAGGTGCGGTCGGTCGGGGGGGATAAATGACTGAAGGAGAAAGTGCCACTGTGAATAACATGACATTTCCTCCGAATTGTTTTAAACCATATGTACAGAAAACTGTAATAAATGTCTTTATTATTATTGTATCACTGAATCATTGTATTGTTTGTTTATCTGTCAATTCATTCCGTAAGGCACCAACTCCAGTTTGACACGAAAATAAAATGTCATTCATTCACTCATTTTATTGTGTAAACAAAATTAATATATTATTGCATCTCATTTGAGTATCAAAGTAGGCCTCTTAGCACCCCTCTACAATAATCTCCTGAACCTGAACTCTTAGCACCCCTCTACAATAATCTCCTGAACCTGAACTCTTAGCACCCCTCTACAATAATCTCCTGAACCTGAACTCTCTTAGCAGCCCTCTACAATAATCTCCTGAACCTGAACTCTCTTAGCAGCCCTCTACAATAATCTCCTGAACCTGAACTCTCTTAGCACCCATATACAATAATCTCCTGAACCTGAACTCTCTTAGCACCCCGCTACAATAATCTCCTGAACCTGAACTCTCTTAGCACCCCTCTACAATAATCTCCTGAACCTGAACTCTCTTAGCAGCCCTCTACAATAATCTCCTGAACTTGAACTCTCTTAGCAGCCCTCTACAAAAATCTCCTGAACCTGAACTCTTAGCAGCCCTCTACAATAATCTCCTGAACCTGAACTCTCTTAGCACCCCTCTACAATAATCTCCTGAACCTGAACTCTCTTAGCAGCCCTCTACAATAATCTCCTGAACCTGAACTCTCTTAGCAGCCCTCTACAATAATCTCCTGAACCTGAACTCTCTTAGCAGCCCTGGTAATCAATCAACATGTGTATTGAAACTGAGGAATCCTAAAGCGGCTATCAGAGAAACTCAGAAAGTTTGTTCTTTATACAAATGGAGGAGGAACAATGATATGCAGAATTTATGCAGATATCCTGCCAGGATGAATAGGTAGAGAGAAATGACTCTAAGCAACATCAACCAGCAAACCACCCGAGACCAGCAAAAAGCATGTTTAAGCTTTTCTGCTGTATGTGCTTTGTCGAATCTCATTTGACAAATAATGAAGTGCAAGTTTCCGTACACATTCACCACACTGTCACAGTACAGCAGTAGAAGCTTGTACCAGCAGGCCTGGGTTCAAATACTATTTTAAATCATCCTAAATACTTAAAACTGTGATTGACTAAGCTTGCCTGTTGTGATGGAATCAAAAGAAAAGTACAGAAAGTGCAAAGCCCGTCCACCTGGCACTACTCCAGGTAGACTACACAACAAACACTCAACGTATAGGAAAGGCTTCAAACAGTACTTGAACCCATGTCTATGTATCAGTTCCCTGGATTAGGGAGGCACTATAGCACTATATTTCAAAGGTAGTGTACTATATAGGGAATAGGGTGCCATTTGGGACTCATACAATGCCTCAGATAACCACCTCAGATCACTCACTATAACATGAGAAATGACAACAACAATATTGCATGACGCTGATATATTAATGAAATATAAAAAGGGATAAATTGAAATGAATCTCCATGATTAAAATCACCCTGTAAAGAAACAGACGGCTGTCTATTTGCAAAAATCAAGACAAATATCACTGCATTACCAGTATGAGTTTAATGATCAATATGCCTGGAACACATTATCTGATCTCAAACGGCACCCTATTCATTGTGTAGTCCACTACTTGGTCAAAAGTAATGCACTATATACTGTAAGGGAGTAGAGTGCCATTTGGGACGAACCACCGTTGTGGGTAAATTCATTCTAAACCTCTGTAGCGGCAATGTGTTCACAAATGAATTCTTAACCTCTGTAGGTGGCAATATCATTCACAAAACACTATATTGTGCTTACAGAATTAAAATAAATAACTTAATTCAATACATTAAATAAATCTATGATTGTTACAAATTAGACTCCAGTACAGTGTTGATCAAGCCACTCAGACATCAGAAATCGTCTGTCAGAAACAGTCAATCTAAATGTATTATTTTATTTGGAAAGGAAAAAACAATGTGCTTGAAGAGGAGTGTGTATATGTAAATGTCAACAAGTGTCCCTGCACGACAAGGCCTGCGTCCCTGCACGACAAGGCCTGCGTCCCTACACGACAAGGCCTGCGTCCCTACACGACAAGGCCTGCGTCCCTGCACGACAAGGCCTGCGTCCCTGCACGACACGGCCTGCGTCCCTGCACGACAAGGCCTGCGTCCCTACACGACAAGGCCTGCGTCCCTACACGACAAGGCCTGCGACCCGACACGACACGGCCTGCGTCCCTGCACGACAAGGCCTGCGTCCCTACACGACAAGGCCTGCGTCCCTACACGACAAGGCCTGCGTCCCTACACGACAAGGCCTGCGTCCCTACACGACAAGGCCTGCGTCCCTACACGACAAGGCCTGCGTCCCTACACGACAAGGCCTGCGTCCCTACACGACAAGGCCTGCGTCCCTACAGGACAAGGCCTGCGTCCCTACACGACAAGGCCTGCGTCCCTACACGACAAGGCCTGCGTCCCTACACGACAAGGCCTGCGTCCCTACACGACAAAGCCTGCGTCCCTACGCGACAAGGCCTGCGTCCCTACGCGACAAGGCCTGCGTCCCTACGCGACAAGGCCTGCGTCCCTACGCGACAAGGCCTGCGTCCCTACGCGACAAGGCCTGCGTCCCTACGCGACAAGGCCTGCGTCCCTACACGACAAGGCCTGCGTCCCTACACGACAAGGCCTGCGTCCCTACACGACAAGGCCTGCGTCCCTACACGACAAGGCCTGCGTCCCTGCAAGACAAGGCCTGCGTCCCTACATGACAAGGCCTGCGTCCCTACAAGACAAGGCCTGCGTCCCTACATGACAAGGGCTGTGTCCCAAATGGCACCCTATTCCCTGTTTATTTCCTATTGGCCCTAGTCAAAAGTATTGAGTATTAAAAGTATCTTATTATAACTGTAGAATAAGAGTCCTCGCCAGCTGACCAGCAATATTCAAAAGACAACATAGATGCAGTGGAAGATGGTAAAAAATCTATTTAAATTGCAAATGGGGCCCTCATGCCGTACATCAAAATAACATTAGTGTATCTCAGGTCTGTTTGGCTTTCTTACTCTGTTGACCATTAAAAACACCCAGACATTATGGCTGCTCTCATCTGTTTGGATGAATTTCATATGATTGTTTTCTACTGAGGCTTGTAAAATGTAAACACCTTTCTGAAAATGACTATATTATTGCAGCATGAGGCATGTACATTATAAAGAACTTGATACCGTGCATCTGTGACGCACAGGTGTGTCTTCTTAAGTATGTGTGTATTTAATTGGTCTGTAAAGCATGGATGAAGGCATAGAAGCTAGAATGGTTTGTATAGCATGGATGAAGGTGTAGAAGCTGAAATGGTTTGTAAAGCATGGATGAAGGTGTAGAAGCTGAAATGGCTTGTAAAGCATGGATGAAGGTGTAGAAGCTGAAATGGTTTGTAAAGCATGGATGAAGGTGTAGAAGCTGAAATGGTTTGTAAAGCATGGATGAAGGTATGGAAGCTAGAATGGTTTGTATAGCATGGATGAAGGTGTAGAAGCTGAAATGGCTTGTAAAGCATGACTGAAGGCATAGATGCTGAAATGGTCTGTAAAAGATGGATGAAGGTGTAGAAGCTAGAATGGTTTGTAAAGCATGGATGAAGGTGTAGAAGCTGAAATGGCTTGTAAAGCATGACTGAAGGCATAGATGCTGAAATGGTCTGTAAAAGATGGATGAAGGTGTAGAAGCTAGAATGGTTTGTAAAGCATGGATGAAGTTGTAGAAGCTGAAATGGTCTGTAAAGCATGACTGAAGGCGTAGATGCTGAAATGGTCTGTGAAGCATGGATGAAGGTGTAGAAGCTGAAATGGTTTGTAAAGCATGGATGAAGGTGTAGATGCTGAAATGGCTTGTAAAGCATGGATGAAGGTGTAGAAGCTAGAATGGTTTGTAAAGCATGGATGATGGTGTAGAAGCTGAAATGGTTTGTAAAGCATGGATGAAGGTGTAGAAGCTGAAATGGTTTGTAAAGCATGGATGATGGTGTAGAAGCTGAAATGGTTTGTAAAGCATGGATGAAGGTGTAGAAGCTGAAATGGTTTGTAAAGCATGGATGATGGTGTAGAAGCTGAAATGGTTTGTAAAGCATGGATGATGGTGTAGAAGCTGAAATGGTTTGTAAAGCATGGATGAAGGTGTAGAAGCTGAAATGGCTTGTAAAGCATGACTGAAGGCATAGATGCTGAAATGGTTCGTAAAGCATAGATGAAGGTGTAGAAGCTAGAATGGTTTGTAAAGCATGGATGATGGTGTAGAAGCTGAAATGGTTTGTAAAGCATGGATGAAGGTGTAGAAGCTGAAATGGTTTGTAAAGCATGGATGATGGTGTAGAAGCTGAAATGGTTTGTAAAGCATGGATGAAGGTGTAGAAGCTGAAATGGTTTGTAAAGCATGGATGAAGGTGTAGAAGATGAAATGGTTTGTAAAGCGTGGATGATGGTGTAGAAGCTGAAATGGTTTGTAAAGCATGGATGATGGTGTAGAAGCTGAAATGGTTTGTAAAGCATGGATGAAGGTGTAGAAGCTGAAATGGTTTGTAAAGCGTGGATGATGGTGTAGAAGCTGAAATGGTTTGTAAAGCATGGGTGAAGGTGTAGAAGCTAGAATGGTTTGTAAAGCATGGATGAAGGTGTAGAAGCTAGAATGGTTTGTAAAGCATGGATGATGGTGTAGAAGCTGAAATGGTTTGTAAAGCATGGATGATGGTGTAGAAGCTAGAATGTTTGTAAAGCATGGATGAAGGTGTAGAAGCTGAAATGGCTTGTAAAGCATGGATGAAGGTGTAGAAATTGAAATGTGGGCTTGTTTTGTTGAGTACTTTCACCTTCTGTATTCTTTCAAGCATGAATTCAATGCAGCACATTCTCAGCCTCCTTGGTTTAAACATTTGTATAGTTTGTGGGTGAGTACATTTTGAACTCTGTAGATATATATATTTTTTAATCTCCAGCACCAGCCACCATTCATTCTAGTCCCTCAAACTCCCTCAATTTAAATGATAAAGAAACGCCTTGAACCCTTTTGGAAAAGCATAACGTCGATTTGTCCTTGTTCCCTGAAATCCCACAAAAGTATAAGTATATCCATGTTGTTTTTTTTTACATTTGGAGATAGCACAATAGAGATGCTGAAGGAGATAGACATCGGAAGTATGGTTGTGAAAATTGTGTTAACCTTGCAGACACCCTTTTTCTGTTACATTTGTTCCATCTATGAAGTAAACATCGCAAGTCACTTATTTAATTCAATTCCCCGGAAAACGCAAACCAGATTAAAACACACCTTAGTCTCTGAATCTGCCGTAGAAATCTGAGCAATAATGGATGTTTTACTGTTTTACTGGGGGTCTGCTTTCCCTCCACTTCAACTTCCTCTAAATGACAGAGAAGTTTGTTTCATACATTTTCAACCGAAAAATTTACGATGATGTATTTCACTTCCGTGTTTTATTGTCACGCAATAACATTAGGAGATTAGTGATCGGGGGTTGCGGGTACTGCACATTGGGCTAAATTGAATGATCTTTTTACATGTGCAATGCATGTAGAAAGTGTATACTAACAACATTGTCTGTTGGTGTTTATATCATATTAGGGTCAATAATGTACATCTGGGAAATGTATTGTGTCATTGTTAAACATTTCTTGTAACCTTCATTTAAACAGAAAGTGGCCATTCTATTGTATATTCACTCCATTGTACGGATGCAAGGATACCAATAATATCAGAGCGAAACTTTAAACGCGGCATGATTTCTATACCACTAAACATACCAACTATTTCCAACATTCATGTCATCATAAAGATCCTGTAATTAATTCAATTATAGAATAGATGATATTCAATTATAGGATCTGTATGCATTTATTGGCCAAATGTTTCATTGTAACATATACGGTGCATTCGAAAAGTACTCAGACCACTTGACCTTTTCCACATTTTGTTACGTTTCAGCCTTATTCTAAATTTGATAAAATAGTTTTTTTTCCCACCTTATCAATCTACACACAATATCCCATAATGACTAAGCAAAAACAGGTTTTTGCAAATGTATAAAAAATAAAAACTGAAATTATCTATATACATAAGTATACAGACCCTTCACTCAGTACATTGTTGAAGAACCTTTGGCAGCGATTACAGCCTCGATTCTTCTTGGGGATGATGGGGCCTCTCAAGAACATTCAGGGACTTGTCCCGAAGCCACTGCATTGTCTTGGCTGTGTGCTTAGGGTCATTGTCCTGTTAGAAGGTGAACCTTCTGAGGTCCTGAGCGCTCTGCAGCAGGTTTTTAAGAATCTCTCTGTACTTTGCTCCATTTATCTTTCCCTCTGCTGACTAGTCTCCCAGTCCCTGCCGCTGAAAAACATACCCACAGCATGACGCTGCCACCACCATGCTTCACCATAGGAATGGGGCCAGGTTTCCTCCTGACATGACGCTTGGCATTCAGGCCAAAGAGTTCAATCTTGGTCTTATCTCATAGCCTGAGAGTCTTTTAGGTGCATTTTGGCAAACTCCAAGCAGGCTGTCGTGCCTTTTACTGAGGAGTGGCTTCCGTCTGTCCACTCTACCATAAAGGCCTGATTAGTGGAGTGCTGCAGAAATGGTTGACCTTCTGGAAGGTTCTTCCATCTCCCCAGAGGAACTCTGGAGCTCTGTCAGAGTGACCATCAGGTTCTTAGTCACATCCCTGACCAAGGCCCTTTTCCCCTGTTTTCTCAGTTTGGCCAAGTGGCCAGCTCTAGCAAGAGTCTTGGTGGTTCCAAACGTATTCCATTTAAGAATGATGGCAGCCAATGTGTCTTTAGGGACCTTCAATGCTGCAGAAATGTGTTGGTACCCTTCCACAGATCTGTGCCTCAACATGATCCTGTCTCAGAGCTCTAGAGACAATTCCTTCGACCTCATGGCTTGGTTTATGCTCTGACATGCACTGTCAACTGTGGGACCTTATATAGGCAGGTGTGTGCACCTTTTTTAACCTTTATTTAACCTGGCAAGTCAGTTAAGAACTAATTCTTATTTTCAATGACGGCCTAGAAACAGTGGGTTAACTGCCTGTTCAGGGGCTGAATGACAGTTGAATTTACCACAGGTGGACTCCATTCAAGTTGTAGAAACATCAATGATAACAGGATGCACCTGAGCTTAATTTTGAGTCTCATAGCAAAGGGTCTGAGTACTTACGTAAATAAGGTATTTCTGTTTTTATTTTTTTTATCCATTTTAGAATAAGACTAATGTAACAAAATGTGGAAAAAGGGGAAGGGGTCTGAATAGTTTCCGACTGCACTACAGCTTCAGAAAGTAGTCACAACCCTTGACTTTTTCCACATTTTGTTGTGTTACAACCTGAAATCAAAAGGGACTAAATGTAGACTCTTGTAATTGGCCAACACACAATACCCCAGAAGTGGAATGATGTTTTTTGACATTTTTGGTATTGTATTAGGATCCCCATTGGCTGTTGTGAAAGCAGCAGCTACTCTTCCTGGAGTCCACACAACACATTACATAATACAGAACATTAATAGACAAGAGCTCAAGGATAGAACTACATTACCAAAATGCTCACGTAGCCTACATATCAATACATACACACAAACTATCTAGGTCAATAAGTGAGAGGCATTGTGCATGTGTTGCTTTATTTGTTTTTTGAAAGAAAGACTCCCAGCTTAAATCACTGCCAGGTGATCCTAACATGTATTGACTCAGGGGTGTGAATACTAAATTAGATATTTCCTTATTTCATTTGGTGAAAAAAAGGCGATTTAAAAAAAAACAACATTTTTTTAAATGTGCTAACATATTTAGAGTTTAGAGTACTCACCAAAAGGACAGTGATTTCTATGGTGCTATGCTAGTCAGTAGAGTACTCACCAAAAGGATAGTGATTTCTATGCTGCTATGCTAGTCAGTAGAGTACTCATTGAAAGGACAGTGATTTCTATGCTGCTATGCTAGTCAGTAGAGTACTCACCAAAAGGACAGATGGTGCTATGCTAGTCAGTAGAGTGCTCACCAAAAGGACAGTGATTTCTATGCTGCTATGCTAGTCAGTAGAGTACTCACCAAAAGGACAGTAATTTATATGCTGCTATGCTAGTCAGTAGAGTACTCACCAAAAGGACAGTGATTTCTATGGTGCTATGCTGGTTAGTAGAATACTCACCAAAAGGACAGTGATTTCTATGCTGCTATGCTAGTCAGTAGAGTACTCACCAAAAGGATAGTGATTTCTATGCTGCTATGCTAGTCAGTAGAGTACTCACCAAAAGGATAGTGATTTCTATGCTGCTATGCTAGTCAGTAGAGTACTCACCAAAAGGACAGTGATTTCTATGCTGCTATGCTAGTCAGTAGAGTACTCACCAAAAGGACAGTGATTTCTATGGTGCTATGCTAGTCAGTAGAGTACTCACCAAAAGGACAGTGATTTCTATGCTGCTATGCTAGTCAGTAGAGTACTCACCAAAAGGACAGTGATTTCTATGCTGCTATGCTAGTCAGTAGAGTACTCACCAAAAGGACAGTGATTTCTATGGTGCTATGCTAGTCAGTAGAGTACTCACCAAAAGGACAGTGGCAGATGTATCCATTCAGCAGATCCATACAGGAACCTCCATTCAAACAAGGCCTTGACCAGCAGTCATTAACATTCTCTGAGCACCATCTCCCTGGAAACACAACAGATGACATTCTGTACATATACCTTGTGGTATACGTTCTGTGGATGCTCTGTGCACATTTCAGTTGGCTTGGTGTACTTTTCTAAGCTTATTGTTGATGTGTTATAATGTAAATACCTTCTATTGTCTGTTCACCCTACAGTGTACTGTACTTCATATGATCGTGTTCTGGGCAAATGGTTATACCAGCACCAGTATAATGTGATGTCTGTACGACAAAGTGACTTTCTATATTATAAAAATGCTTCCCAAGTAAAGTAAGGAACATCAGTAATGCTTATTGACACCTTCACAATCATATGTTGTAGCATTCGATCACATTATGTAACGCATGTACAACAGCAGAATATGTACTAAACTCAGCAACAACAACAAAAACGTCTCACTTTCAGCAAACTTAACATGTGTAAATATTTGTATGAACATAACAAGATTCAACAACTGAGACATAAATTGAACAAGTTCCACAGACATGTGACTAACAGAAATGTAACAGTAACAGTAACAGTCAGTAACTGGTGTGGCCACCAGCTGCATTAAGTACTGCAGTGCATCTCCTCCTCAAAGACTGCACCAGATTTGCCCGTTCTTGCTGTGAGATGTTCCCCCACTCTTCCACCAAGGCACCTGCAAGTTCCCGGACATTTCTGGGGGGAATGGCCCTAGTCCTCACCCTTTGATCCAACAGGTCTCAGGGACCTGGGATTGAGATCCAGGATCTTCGCTGGCCATGGCAGAACACTGACATACCTGTCTTGCAGGAAATCACGGACAGAATGAGCAGTATGGCTGGTGGCATTGTCATGCTGGAGGGTCATGTCAGGATGAGCCTGCAGGAAGGGTACCATGAGGGAGGAGGATGTCTCCCCTGTAACGCACAGTGTTGAGAATGCCTGCAATGACAACATGCTCAGTTCGATGATGCTATGGGACCAAATCGATCCCGTTCCAGAGAACAGGCATCGGTGTAACGCTCATTCCTTCGACGATAAACGCGAATCAGACCATCACCCCTGGTGAGACACAACCGTGACTCCTCAGTGAAGAACACTTTTTGCCAGTCCTGTCTTGTCCAGCGACGGTGGGTTTGTGCCCATAGGCCGGTGATGTCTGGTGAGGACCTGCCTTATAACAGGCCTACAAGCCCTCAGTCCAGCCTCTCTCAGCCTATTGCGGACAGTCTGAGCACTGGTGTAACTCGGGCAGTTGTTGCCATCCTGTACCTGTCCCGCAGGTGTGATGTTCAAATCCTGTGCAAGTGTTGTTACACGCGGTCTGTAGCGCTCCCTGTAGCGCTGCGTCTCACAGTACGTACATTGCAATTTATTGCCCTGGCCACATCTGCAGTCCTCATGCCTCCTTGCAGCATGCCTAAGGCACATTCACGCAGATGAGCAGGGACCCTGGGCATCTTTCTTTTGGTGTTTTTTCCAGAGTCAGTAGAAAGGCCTCTTTAGTGTCCTACGTTTTCATAACCGTGACCTTAATTGCCCACCGTCTGTAAGATGTTAGTGTCTTAACGACCATTCCACAGGTACATGTTCATTAATTGTTTAGGCTTCATTGAACATAGCATAGGAAACAGTGTTTAAACCCTTTACAATGAAGATATGTGAAGTTATTTGGATTTTTACGAATTGTCTTTGAAAGACAGGGTCCTGAAAAAGAGACGTTTCTTTTTTTGCTGAGTTTATATTACTTACACAACACACACACACACACACACAACTTGATAGAATTGTGGACCCAATTTAGCTTGTCTTCAGGGACCTTTATGGCATTGTGTACACTCCCATGGGGGTACTAGGGAACACAGAGCTCTGCCAAGTGCTGTATTGTAAATCAATGGTTGTGCGGCACGAACAACTAATGTCCCTCAGCCAGCAGACTGCTCAGGCTGACCATTCATTATAAACAGAAAACAGAGCATTCTGCTCCATTTCAAGGGTGCCAATATATACTGAACAAAAATATAAATCCAACATGCAACAATTCCAATGATTTTTCTGAGTTACAGTTCATATAAGGAATTAATTTGGTCCTAATGTATGGATTTCACATGACTGCGCAGGGGTGCAGCCATGGGTTGGCCTGGCAGGGTATAGGCCCACCCACCGGGGAGTTAGGTTAAGAATCCAGATGGTTAAGAAGCCGGATGTGGAGGCCCTGTGGTGGCATGGTTACAAGTGGTCTGCGGTTGTGAGGCCGGTTTTACGTACTGCCAAATTCTCTAAAACAATGTTGGAGGTGGCTTATGATAGAGAAATTAACATTAAATTCTCTGGCAGCAAATCTGGTGGACATTCCTGCAGTCAGCAGGCCAATTGTACTCTCCCTCAAAACTTGAGACATCTGTGGCATTGTGTTGTGTTAAAAAACTGCCTATTTAGAGTGACCTTTAATTGTCCCCAGCACAAGGTGCACCTGTGTAATGATAATGCTGTTTAATCAGCTTCTTTATATGCCACACCTGTCAGGTGGATTATCTTGGCAAAGAAGAAATGCTCACTAACAGGAATGTAACAAACTTGTGCACCACATTTTAGAGAAATTCATTTTTTTGTGGGTATCGACAATTTCTGGGATCTTGTATATTTTTTGTTCAGTGAAGTCATCTGTGCAAATAGGATATTTTCAAGGGGATGCTTCTATGCCACGTTCTCTTTTTGGTTATCAGGTTGTGTTTTTCAAGGTAAGGGAACACAATGTGTTCATTTGTAATTTGGTTGAGGTATTCATTTGACGATTTCAAAGCTACCACGATAAAGGATGACAGATATTAACAACAATGAACTAAGAAAACCCCTGCCGCACACTCTTCATTCGTTAAATCAAATCTAAATCACATGTTATTGGTCACATACACATATTTAGCACATGTTATAGCACGTGTAGTGAAATGCTTGTGTTCCTAGCTCAAACAGTGCAATAGTTAGTCAGTTAGTTGGTGCGTTGACCTGAAATCAATTGTTTTATGTTATCACAAGTGTGGTAACATACTGTGGGCCTACCTTCAAACCCTGGGGGGCAGTGGCATTGATAGCCTCCGATGACATCCTCGCAGGTGGCACCATTGACACACGGGGAACTCTTACACTCATCTGTCTCCTGCTCACAGTAGCTCCCCTGGAACCCGAGCTCACAGCGACAAGTATAGTTGTATTGTTGGTCTAGACATACGCCGTGCTCAGAGCAGTGGTGTCCAATGCAGTTGTCAACGTCCATCTCACAGTAGCTACCGCTGTATCCTCTGGGACAAAGGCAGCTGGTGACAAACAACCCCCATTATAAGATGATATCAACAGACACAGTTCATAGATACTTTCTGACAAGTCTTAAGATGCATTAAGACTGCCTCGTAATGCATTATAGCTGTCTGTCTTAAGTGAAGTGTTACCAAAACATTTAAGAGAATTTCTAAATGGATCTTAATTCGTTTTTTATTTTATTTTTCACCTTTATTTAATCAGGTAGGCCAGTTGAGAACATTCTAGCATCCTAGATGGGAATTGCAAACCAGCAATTGTTAATGGAGTTTCCAATACTTTTTTTCTATTCTGTATAACCCCATTGTTGAGGTAACCATCGGAGCAGCGGTTGGCCTAAACCTACCGTGTATTTTTATTGGATAGAGGACAGAGAGAAAGACAGGGAAGATGGGAGAGAGGTTTAGTGCCAGAATGAATGGCCTGTGACGGACTTGAACCCACACCGACACGGTATGTGTGTTCTCTGAAGGTAGCAGCCTTAATCAGTAGACTTCCTCAGGCTACACATAGACAATACATAAAACCAGTTACAGTGCCTTCAGAAAGGATTCAAAATTGATTAAATCAACAACAACAAATCTGCACACAATTCTCCATAATGACAAAGTGAATACATGTTTGTTTTTTTGATTTTGGCAGATTTGTTGAAATTACACACAGAAATGTCTATATATAAGGTGTCAGATTTCACATCCTGCATCTCAGATGACAGCGGAGTGACATGTGAAGCGGGACAACCAGAGCTTTCACGGAGTGCAAAGCAATAATTTACTTTCAATATATTTGCTAAAATAGAATAAAAACATGTTTTCACTTTGTCATCATGGGGTATTGTGTGTAGATGGGTAAAAAAAAAAAATTAATCCATTTTGAACTCAGGCTGTAACACAACAAAATGTGGAATGTTGTTGATGTTGCACAATTCACACAGCGCTCTGTACACAGAAATGTCGGTCGGAACCGGTCCAGGACCGGTCCAGGACAGGTCAAAGGGACTTAACGTTTTACTAATAAACACATACAACAGCAAACACTTAGCCTTAGAAGGCTTAACGTTTTACTAATAAACACATACAACAGCAAACACTTAGCCTTAGAAGGCTTAATGTTTTACTAATAAACACATACAACAGCAAACACTTAGCCTTAGAAGGCTTAACGTTTTACTAATAAACACATACAACAGCAAACACTTAGCCTTAGAAGGCTTAACGTTTTACTAATAAACACATACAACAGCAAACACTTAGAAGGCTTAACATTTTACTAATAAACACATACAACAGCAAACACTTAGCCTTAGAAGGCTTGACGTTTTACTAATAAACACATACAACAGCAAACACTTAGAAGGCTTAACGTTTTACTAATAAACACATACAACAGCAAACACTTAGCCATAGAAGGCTTAACGTTTTACTAATGTTAAGGGGGCGAGGGGGGGGGGTTACAGTTTTTAACTTAGTTTCCTGCAATTCTACACATTTCACCACGGTTAATGCCGTGTTCGTATGCCATCTGAACATTATAACAAAATCATGGGCCATGACTTTTTGGAATTTCAGATTCTCCCTGTCTAGTTTTTATTTCTGTGAGTTGTCAAAGATGATCTTGTTTAAAAAATAGATATTGCTCCATTTTCTTTTCTACATACTTTATACCTGGTTTGAGTCTTTAAAGTTTACACTGAAAATGATTCACCAACCCATTTCACAATTGTTTTTATATAATATTATTTGGAGTGACGCTAAATGAATATAGGGGAAACACTGAATAGTGTATTTGAGACCGTGCCTTAGGCCCTCACCTGTAGCCATCAATCTGATCTACACAAGTGGCCCCGTTTTGGCACCAGTGCTGAACACAATTGTTGATGTTTAAACGGCAGTTACGTCCTGCCCATCCAGGTGCACAGACACAGGTGTAACTGCTGCCGTTGTTCAAGACACAACGTCCTCCGTTGGCACATGGCTGTAGAGAGAGAAGAGAACATTGTCACACACATCAATACGTATTCATTTACTTCAAAATTACATGTGAAGACATCACACCATTCACACAACGAGTGCTTATTCACTATGAAATACTGTATCTCGGGGACAATACCAAATAACTCAGGCCGTTTGCAAAGCAAATGACATCTGGTTTCTTTTAAAAAGCTGGCAGAATCTTTGATATGATGTGTAGCTAGATTCAATATTGTATTCCATAGCCACGTCTCGTTCCTTCTCTCTATTCCATAGCCACATCTCGTTCCTTCTCTCTATTCCATAGCCACATCTCGTTCCTTCTCTCTATTCCATAGCCACATCTCGTTCCTTCTCTCTATTCCATAGCCACATCTCGTTCCTTCTCTCTATTCCATAGCCATAGATGGGGTTTGTTTGTTCAGTTGGGGGCAAATCCTACATTTCATTTAAGACAAATGTTCAAGTAGTCATGCATTGACGTCAATGGGAGATTAAGTGAACATGTAATTTAAATGGAAGTTAGGATTAACCCCACGTTCTGCACAAAAAAAGTGTTGTTTTACCCACTTGTATGTTCGGTGGGCACAGCAGGCGACATGTGTACTTCAGTCCATCAGGCAGATCCAGACAATGTGTGTTTCTAGGGCATGTGGTGTTGGGTAGGGTACAGGCATCTACATCCACCTCACACTTCTGGCCCAGAAATCCTGCAAGGAAGCAGCGAAACAGACTCATTATCATCAACATTGAGATTAGCCACTGAGTAAAACTCAGCTGACCGGTAAAATGAGAAGGGAACAGACTTTGCAATTTTCCACAAACAAGAAGTACAATAGGATGACGTGTTTGTGAGGAGAAACAACGATCTTCTGACTGATAACATTAACTCAAACTTCTAGGGTTGGTTTCCCAGACACAGATTAAGATCCTGGACTTAAAAGCATATTCAATGGATCATTACCATGTTTTTTTGTCTAGGACTAGGCTTAAAGGTGCAACATGCAGAAATCGCTCGGCCATTTCCTGGTTGCAAAAATTCTA
The DNA here is from genome assembly GCF_057628025.1 of Oncorhynchus mykiss. Lineage (NCBI taxonomy): Eukaryota > Metazoa > Chordata > Actinopteri > Salmoniformes > Salmonidae > Oncorhynchus > Oncorhynchus mykiss. The sequence goes on along the minus strand of NC_143022.1, from coordinate 89,771,133 downwards.
ATAGTTCACCTAATTTCATTGTATCATCTAAACCGCTGTGAAATATATTTTCGATAACCAAAAATATAGTATTTTGTGCTGTTTGAAAATGGTGCACAAAACCGAAAGAAAAAGCAGCAGAAATGAAACTTTAGTATGGCAGGCATAGAAATAACACAAATGGAACAGATCTACCACTTATTAGACTTGCTTTCAATGAGAATGACTGATCTATAACTCACATTTCTATGTGAATTTGGTCAGGTCACCCAAAGAGACACATATTGCAGCTTTAATCCGGGTCCTGGAAACTGGCTTATGATGTAACAAACCAGGTAGTACTTGACTGTAGACTGAGTCTAAAGCCTTTTCAAGACTGATCATGTCCTGCCGGAGATCCTGATCTAAGGACAACTCATTCAGAATAACCTGCCCCATTTCTGGTCTTAAAGATGAACACCAGATCTGCGTCCCAAAAGGCATCCTATTCCGCTTATAACGCACTACTTTTGACCAGAGCTCTAGATATAGGTAACAGGATGCCATTTGGGACACATTCCATGTATTACTATGGATGGATGATGGTGAAGTGGACACCTGGGTCGTGTTCAATTCCATTTAAATTCTGTCAATTCAGGATGTAATCAGAAATTACAACGATCTCCTTTGATTTCTTAATGAGGAAGTAATGACATTTGGTTTTGAATTTCCGTTTCCGTCCTGAATTGACTGAATTGAAATGGAAGTGACCCCGACTCTGGTGGACGGTGTGATGGGGACAATGCTCTGATTGAAAGTGCAGCATCATCTGGCAGCCCAGCATAAACTCTGCCCTGCATGCCAGTCACACACACACACACAGACACACACACACCCGCTCGTCTCTAGGGTGGTACATCTCCATCAGACTGCATCAGTGAATGTAAATTCAGCCTCAGCCGGTCGAGACGAATAAACAATTACTGCAGAATCATATTAATACAGGAGTCGAATACCCCATGAAAGGAGAGAATTCCATATCACAATATTGACATAATTCTCCTGCAGTAATGAGCTTTGGCAATGAGCCGAGTGATTTGCTCAGCTGTCAGTCAAAGGACACTGTCCAAAAGGCACCCTGTTCCCTTTATAGTGCACTACTTTTGACCAGGACCCATAGAACTGGTCGAAAGAAGTGCACTATATAGGAAATAAGGTTCCATTTGGGATGCATCCAATGGCTTGTTTGGGGCTGGGATGGATAGGTCCCTATCTTAGTGAAACTGAATGTGAGGGGGCACAACATAAATACCTGGTGGACACCTGCATTTGTAGAAGCCAACAGAGTCCAAGCATGTCCCATTGTGCAGACAGGGGTTGGAGAAACACTGGTTAATTTCTGTCTCACAGTGGGGTCCTGAAAAACAAGAGGAAGGTGTAGTAGTGACTGATTACACTGTGTTTAATTAGTTTATGTAGGCATTTTAATTAACCCCAAATGTAAATGGTCTCAATGATTCAACATTGGGATTGTAAATTCCCCCTTACAACTCCGAGGGAACATTCCAAAGTCCTGTAGTTTCATAAACAGTGTAGCAGTTCATTCTTTTCATTTCTCTTTAATAATTACAAATACTGGAAAAACAGCAGGGAAAACTATTTTCAAAAGCTATTATGCCACTCAACATTAAAATGCAGAAGAATCTTAAACTGTGAAACACAAAAGCCAGTGTCTCACAGCGCTCTCTCATGTTCCAAGTCTAGTTTAAATCTAGATGGTGATTCTCATAGTGCTCTCTCATGTTCCAAGTCTAGATGGGGATTCTCACAGTGCTATCTCATGTTCAAGTCTAGTTGAAATCTAGCTCGGATATAACCTTCCTACGTAATGCATCTAGATGGTGATTTAATCGTTCTACGGTGATTTAGTCGTTAAGCTCCTACCATACAGGGGATTCGTCTCAGATGTGACTGTGGAAGTGATTTATCATAAACATCCGTTCATCAATAACGGCAAATCCAGTACATGTAGTAAAAGCCCCTCTTGAAAGAGTCAATCTCAGGATATGTCCCATATGACACCCTATTCCCTATATAGTGCACTACTTTTGACCAGAGCCCTATGGGATCCATTATGGTACCTGGTTAAAATAAGTGCACTATCAAGGGAATTTGGTGCCATTTGGGACGAAGCCTCAGTCTACTGTACAGCAGACCTACTGTGATTAATATCACAATGTTCTTTCTGTTGGTATATATATATATAAAAAAATGCCACATTGTGTAGCTACAAATCGTACAAATCCATCCCAACAGCGATGTGCAAAGATATGTCAGAAGAAATGTATTATAAGTATTGTACAGGTAGTACTCTCAATGGGTGGGGGGGTCATTCTTCATGGAGGATGGAAGATGAAACATGACCCAAGAAATAACCAACATAAATATTGGTTTACTGCAAAGGAACTCGCCATCCGATTATTAAGTAATGCATTTCAGTGTGTGCATTTCTTTTTTTTACCATGGGAGACAGAATACATATTCCAGACTGACCGAAAACAGAGAAATAATTCCACCAACAACTAAGTCAACTCTCTGCTACTCTTCATTATTTTTTGTCATAAACAGAGCAGAAGACACATTTCTGATGTAACAGTTGGAGAAATAAAGTTGTATTGTACAACACAGTCCCCCAAAACGTCTGTAGCCTTCAATAGAGCCACATGGAATAGATCCAAGAACGTTACAGTACCGTCCAGCTGCCTTAGCCTGAGTGGCAGTCTGCTTGTCATCCATAAGGAGGTGGAGAGAGAGAGCAGAAACAGGCTGGCTCCCAGGTTAAAACCCACAGAGGAAGAAGAATTGGTCTGTTGGGGTGATGATGATGAATGTGAGTCGGTCAGATAAACTGGTCTTTGAAAGGTCAGGTAAACTGGTCATTGAAAGGTAAGGTTGAAAAATCATGTAAACTGGTCCTTGAAAGGTCAGGTAAACTGTTAATTGAAAGGTCAGGTACACTGTTAATTGAAAGGTCAGGTAAACTGGTTATTGAAAGGTCAAGTAAACTGGTCACTGAAAGGTCAGGTAAACTGGTCATTGAAAGGTCAAGTAAACTGGTCATTGAAAGGTCAGGTAAACTGGTTATTAAAAGGTCAAGTTGAAAGGTCAAGTGACCAGGTCATAAAAAGGTCAGGTAAACTAGTCATTGAAAGGTCAGGTTGAAAGGTCAAGTAAACTGGTCATTGAAAGGTCAGGTAAACTAGTCATTGAAAGGTCAGGTTGAAAGGTCAAGTAAACTGGTCATTGAAAGGTCAGGTAAACTGGTTATTGAAAGGTCAAGTTGAAAGGTCAGGTAAAGTGGTCATTGAAAGGTCACAGTGATAGGGTAGCTGATATAGAAGCCAGGATATAACCTGGGCATGAGTCTCAAATGGCACTGATCCCTATATAGTTCACTACTGTTGACAGATAAAAGCAGAAAGTGATGAGATGGCCCCCTGAGATGAAGGAACATAAAAGGTCAAATGGGAATATAATTGGACATGGAAGTAAATGCAGGTCGTTCAAGTCAAGTAGAGAGAAATGTACAGGAGTAGTATCAGAAGGAAATATGTGCTCCTACGAACGTATCAGTCTGTCTGTCTTGTACTGTTAATATTATGTCATATGGATTAGGAATGGGCACGCTAATTTGAATATTCAAATATCCGAACGGACGTTAGTAGTAGTACTCAAACATTTCGCAGGTCTATTTTATCCAGAAAAAAACGTATTTTTAATTAAATTATCCTTGTGACATAGTTACATAGAAATGATATAACCATGACATTTGAAAGTCTTAATTTAATAAAACAAACTTTGAATGTAGTTTTTATGACGATGCATTGAGCTACTACTGCACATTTAGTCCTCCAGTCAGCCCTGACAAGGGATTGCCATTAACCCCTCTTTAAATAGAGATTACAGACACACACCTAACCGAGGGCCTGACACAGATCAACGCTAAACACTCATCAGAAATATTATTTGTACTATTCTAATAGAGAAATTATTTCCCATTCCCATCCCTAATATGGATAACAATAGTATGTTGTGTTAGGCTATGTTATGTCCCATATAAATCTTGGTTAACCCAGAACTAAAATCTCACTTAATGTTTACTTCGTCTGTCCACGAGATATGTCAATATATAATGAACAAAAATATGAACTAAAAATGTAAAGTGTTGGTCCCATGTTTCATGAGCTGAAATAAAACATCACAGAAATGTTCCATATGCACAAAAAGCTTATTTCTCTCAAATGTTGTGCACAAATGTGTTTACATCCCTATTAGTGAGCATTTCTCCCTTGCCAAAATATTTCATCCACCTGACAGGTGTGGCATATCAAGAAGCTGATGAAACAGCATGATCATTACACAGGTGCACTTTGTGCTTGGGACAATAAAATGCCACTCCAAAATGTGCAGTTTCTTCACACAACACAATGCCACAGATGTCTCAAGTTTTGAGGGACTGCAGGAATATCCACCAGAGGTGTTGCCAGATAATTTAATGTTCAATTCTCTACCATAAGCCGCCTCCAACATAATTTTTGAGAATTTGGCAGTACATTGAACCGGCCTCACAACCGCAGACCACGTGTAACCACTTCAGCCCAGGACCTCCACATCCGGCTTCTCACCTACGGGATCGTCTGAGACCAGGCACCTGGACAACTGATGAAACTGAGGAGTATTTCTGTCTGTAATAAAGCCCTTTTGTGGGGAAAAACTAATTCTGATTGGCAGGTCCTGACTCCCCAGTGGGAGGTCCTGACTCCCAAGTGGGTGGGCCTGGGAGGGCACTGGTAGTATAGAACAAATCAATATTTTATTTTTTATTTAAGCTTTATTTAACTAGCAAGTCAGTTCAGAACAAATTCTTATTTATAATGACAGCCTACACCGGCCAAACCCGGACGACGCTGGGCCAATTGTGTGCCACCCTATGGGACTCCCAACCACGGCTAGATGTGATACAGCCTGGATCTCTCTCAGTAAGCATGGTAATGCTCCCCTGAATATTTCCAACATTTCCATTATGAGCATTTACCTACTTAAGTAAATAATCCTCAAAACCACCTCAAAATGTATTCATGAAATATCATAAATACCTTCGATACTGAAACACGAAGGTCATGTAGCAAACCATGAACCGTCAATGAGGAATAAACTTGGAAAAGGTTCAGGGTGAATGTTTGTGATTACTTCATTGTTATACATTGGGATTAATTTCCCCTTTCTAAAGCTCCAGGTTAGGTGAAGTGGATAACGATGTGTGCATCGCAGATGAAATATGCAATGGAAACCAATTAAGATAGGATTATATCTTTCTGCAGAGCAAACTTAATTACTAATGTACCATGAACTTTATACATTAGCGTAGGAACGCTCACAGAAAAGCATGCATGTAAAGGATATTGAGATGAATGAGAGAAAGAGGCATTAACCAGATCTGGGTTCAAATAGTATTCAACATATTAAACATTGCTTTAGCCTGCCTGGAGTGGGGGTGCCTGTTATGCAGGGTTTTGGTTTGCACTTTTGAGACTTTCCTGATGGTTCCATCACAGCAGGCAAGCCCAATCAAGCACAGATAGAGTATTTGAAATTATTTTCAATAGTATTTGAACCCAGGAACCCAGACAATAGCATTAAGAACTGAGATTAGTGTGTGTGTGTGTGTGACCATGTGGATCACAGTTCTTCATTGACGTATCATGGCGAGAGAGAGCACAGCAAGGTTCAATGTATGTTCCAAAATGGCACCCTATTCCCTATATAATGCACTACTTTTGACTAGAGCCCTATGCGCCCGGGTCAAAAGTAGTGCACTATAAAGGGAATGTGATGCCATTTGGGACACACTTAAAACTCAGATTTCCACCATGTAGCCAGCTCATAAATACCCAGAGAGGACTTGGCTGGTGTCAGTAATTGGCTCATATACTGCAGTTCTTGGGCACCGTCCAAGGCCAAAGCAACACACTATGCAAACCTTTGCAAAAATGATAAAATAATGATAAATTGTATTTTCAGAAAGAACACCACCGCCAAAGAAGCCCTCTGCTTAATGATACATTTCTTACTGTACAGCACGGGTCGGCAACAGGCGGCCCGCGGGACAAAACCAGTGTAATGAAGGTATGAAATGATTGCTATTTTCAAATACAATCTCTTTTTGGGCTTAGTTGGGGTCAATTTGCAGTGTACAAATGATTATGAGGTTGATGAAGCACAACTTTAGATTTCCTACATTATTATTATATTTTATTCTAGCACTTAAACGATTTAATCTATAAAACACAAAACCAACTTTAAAACACAGATTGATTGAAAAAAATATTTGTGATAGCATTTATACTTTTTGTACTACAACAATATATTCATGAGTTCCCAATGCCTTTCAATGGCAAACAAAGGGTCCATAGACTTTTAAAGATTCTAGAATCTAGACCCATCTCCTCTTTCACATTTTAAGCAATCAACCCCAAACCAACGTTGAGATGTTAGACTGCCCCTACTTAGATTGCCTGTCTAGCGATTTTTTAATACTATGTACAGTATACTTTCTGAACTATAAAGATTTTTTATACTATGTACAGTATACTTTCTGAACTATAAAGATTTTTTATACTATGTACAGTATACTTTCTGAACTATAAAGATTTTTAATACTATGTACAGTATACTTTCTGAACTATAAAGATTTTTATACTATGTACAGTATACTTTCTGAACTATAAAGATTTTAATTGTGTGTAAAATAACATGAATGAGAACCATAGGTATACAGAAGTAGCTTTTTAAAATGGTCCTGCTCCTTGGCCAGTTACGCTTCATGATCAACTTCAAAACATTCATCTTCAAACTCTTTAAAATCTTTATCAACTATAACTACACGGAACAAAAATATAAACACAACATGCAACAATTTCAAAGATTTTACTGAGTCACAGTTCATATAATGTTCACATCAGAAAACCGCTCGCCCACACAGCGCCATACACACTGTCTGCCATCTGCCTGGTACAGATGAAGCCAGGATTCATCCACGAAGAGCACATTTCTCCAGCGTGCCAGTGGCCACAGAAGGTAAGCATTTGCCCACTGAAGTTGGTTACTTCGGCGAACTGTAGTTCGATGAGCACGCAGATGAGCTTCCCTGAGACGGTTTCTGACAGTTTGTGCAGAAATTCTTCAGTTGTGCAAACCCACAGTTTCATCAGCTGGTCTCAAGACGATCGATCCTGCAGGTGAAAAAGCTGGATGTGGAGTTCCTGGGCTGGTGTGGTTACACGAGGTCTGCAGTTGTGAGGCCGGTTGGGTGTACTCCCAAATTCTCTAAAACGACGGAGCTTATGGTAGAGAAATCAACATTAAATTATCTGGGAACAGCTCTGGTGGACATTGCTGCAGTCAGCATGCCAATAGCACGCTCCCTCAAAACTGCAGTTTAGAGTGGCCTTTCATTGTCCCCAGAACAACGTGCACCTGTGTAATGATCATGCTATTTAATCAGCTTCTTGATATGCCACAACTGTCAGGTAGATGGATCATCCTGGCAAAGGAGAAATGCTCACTAACAGGGATGTAAACACATTTGTGTACAACATTTTAGAGAAATAAGCTTTTTGTGAGTATGGAACATTTCTGGGATGTTTTATTTCAGTTCATTGTCACAAGCATGACGCTGGAAAGACAAAGCAAGTACGGGGAGTCAAACATCTAATATAGAACAGACATGGAACAGCGTCAGCAAACAAGTAATACAGACAAAAAAACAATTAATGCAGCAGCAGGGACCAGAGCAGGGGAACTGACAAATATAGGGGAGGAAATAAACAGGTGATGAATGAGTCCAGGTGAGTCCAATATCGCTGATGCGCGTGCCGAGGGAAGACAGGTGTGTGTAATAGATGGCAGGAGTGCGTGATGCAGGGCAGCTTGGCGCCATGGGGGGGGTGCAGGGCAGCCTGGCGCCATGGGGGGGGGGGGGGGGGGGGCAGACGTGACACTCATGGAACGTGTGACCTACACTTTACATGTTGCGTTTATATTTGTGTTCATTGTATGTACACATTTGCATAAATGTGCATAAAATTCCAATTCATAAAAACTTTTATCAACTGTATTTGCATAAACGACATTTGCATGAAATAACTCAACAACAGTACCTTTTGAACCGTTCAAGCTAGAGATGCCAAACCAACTTCACATGTTCAGGCTATCCTATACATTAAATCATCATTCACAAGCTAGAGATGCCAAACCAACTTCACATGTTCAGGCTATCCTATACATTACATCATCATTCACAAGCTAGAGATGCCAAACCAACTTCACATGTTCAGGCTATCCTATACATTACATCATCATTCACAAGCTAGAGATGCCAAACCAACTTCACATGTTCAGGCTATCCTATACATTAAATCATCATTCACAAGCTAGAGATGCAAAACCAACTTCACATTTTCAGGCTATCCTATACATTAAATCATCATTCACAAGCTAGAGATGCCAAACCAACTTCACATGTTCAGGCTATCCTATACATTAAATCATCATTCACAAGCTAGAGATGCCAAACCAACTTCACATGTTCAGGCTATCCTATACATTAAATCATCATTCACAAGCTAGAGATGCCAAACCAACTTCACATTTTCAGGCTATCCTATACATTAAATCATCATTCACAAGCTAGAGATGCCAAACCAACTTCACATGTTCAGGCTATCCTATACATTAAATCATCATTCACAAGCTAGAGATGCCAAACCAACTTCACATGTTCAGGCTATCCTATACATTAAATCATCATTCACAAGCTAGAGATGCCAAACCAACTTCACATTTTCAGGCTATCCTATACATTAAATCATCATTCACAAGCTAGAGATGCCAAACCAACTTCACATGTTCAGGCTATTCTATACATTAAATCATCATTCACAAGCTAGAGATGCCAAACCAACTTCACATGTTCAGGCTATCCTTTACATTAAATCATCCTTCACAAGCTAGAGATGCCAAACCAACTTCACATGTTCAGGCTATCCTATACATTAAATCATAATTCACAAGCTAGAAAGCACACCACATTTTCTTCAGGAAATGTACTTTTCTAGTTATAATAATTTTGTCGAACCCAGAACCATTTGCTCCAACAAAAATCATTAATTTGATGCCTTTTCGGTTTGTTTTTGGAGATTCTACCATAGCTCCAGTTTTCCTTCCTGTATACCATTCGAGAGACACACAGGTTTTACAACAGGCACGTGTCTGTCTGTCTGCCTGTCTGTCTGTCTGTCTGTCTGCCGGTCTGTCTGCCGGTCTGTCTGCCTGTCTGTCTGCCTGTCTGTCTGCCTGTCTGTCTGCCTGTCTGTCTGCCTGCCTGTCTGTCTGCCTGTCTGTCTGTCTGTCTGCCTGTCTGCCAGTCTGCAGTAGAGCACTGGCCTGTGATGTACTAAAATGTGAGCACTGGAACAACGAAAGGGGGCATTTTACTACGGCCATTTTACATTTATTGTCTGCTTTCTTTGCTTAGAGGTACGGTATGCATCGGTAGAGATGTGTTTTATTCAAGATAATAGTGCAGCACTACCGGAGACATCACAAGCCACTAAATCTACCTTTTATGAGGAAACAGGAAGCGGGCAGAATATAAACATTCAGAGTAAGTAAATAAAAAAAGGGTTGGTGGCAAGCATGTGAAGTTGTCTAATAAAATATAAGCTCTAACATTGATGATATATGAACACTGACAACCACAACCACTTTGGTTCGGTGATTGAAGCAGTGGTACAACTATCTACTGTATATTGTGGGCAGAGAGAGAGAGAGGGAGAGAAACATCATATTCAACCCTTTAGTAACCCTAAAATGTATATATTTTAAAACCTCCTTTAGCTAACCTAAAATGGAAGTATCTTAAATCCTCTTTGGAATTCCTATTAGATGTTTTAAAGAAATTAACCCTAATATTCTCCTGCTCCTTGATTTTACATTATGATTGCTTCCACTTGGAGAAGAACCTAGCAGTTGGTCAGACAGTCTGTTGTTTCAAGGGCCATATAAAAAGAGACAGGATATGGAGCGGAGATTAGCTTCTTTAAATCCACAAGACTGAATTACTGGTGTTCTGGGACTCCTTGGCTTTTCAATAGCTGTGTGATTTCAATTAGGAGACTCTGATTGGAAATATAACAAGGCAGGGGAAAGATACGGACAACAAAAGGCATGGTCTGCGTGCCAAATGGCACTACATTCCCTTTATAGTGTACTACTTTCTACCAGGACACATAGGGCTCTGATCAAAAGTAGTGCACTATATAGGGAATAGAGTGCCATTTGAGACACACACCCTATCTCGGAGGAATCTGCCCTTCTAAAGTTTCATAGTGTCTCTTCAGCATGTCACCGGACATTTTTTGGCAGATTACAATCAGGTGCTTGGCATTTTGTGATGGCCTTTTGGACAGCACCTTGTCTGCCTGCCTGGAAAAAGAAAATAACCCCTTGATATGCGTCTGGGGGGAAAAAAAACGATAAAGCCACGCAAGGTGAAAAATGCCTCCAATGTCTGTACAGTTTCCCTAAGAATAAAGGGTAACACTTTATACGAAGGGTACCTACATAGGGACTTCATGACACATTCATAACCCATTCAAAACCCGGATATCTGCAGTACATGAGCATTTCATAAACGCTTAAACCATCGTTCCGCAAGTTCATGTTTTTCTAGTCTGAATAAAAACGGAAATATCAGGGGCTTGAGCAATGCACTCAGAAATGTTTGATCTACTCCAGACAGACTGGTCCTGAGGGGCTTCGAGACGGGTTCTGAAATTAAACGTGGGGGCCTTCTGAAAGTCCGCCCGCTTCAACGCTTCATAATTCCACATCGAAAAAGGGGTCCCTGGATGCCTAGGGATGTGTCCCAAATTACAGCCTTTTCCCTGCATAGTGCATTACTTATGACCAGGAGGAGCCCTATTGACCCTGGTCAAAAGTAGTCCCCTACAAAGGGAATAGGGTTCCACTTGGCATGGACGGCTCGGAGTGAAGGGTTCCATCAGTCACTGAGGTGCTGCCACATTGTGAGAGACAATTTTCCATCAGCGAAGTGGCAACCAATATTTGAGCCTGGCGCAGCACAAAAAAAGCCCTAGCTCATGTAATGCTATGTAAGGACTTATCGGAGTGACAGGTGTGAGTGTGTCAGCTAAGATGGGGACTGAGGTTCTGCTGACAGGATTGAGAGGGACCAACGATGAAAGACATGAAATGAAGAGAGCCACTTGTTCCTTCTGAGGGGTTGTGGTTTGGTTTAAGCTGTTGTATGTATGATGGAGAACTAGATACTCAAATTCTATTTCTGGGTTCCAAATTAAACATATATCGAGAAGATGTGCATTTTTTAACACCAGAGGAAAACACATGAAAGTTATAATCTAAAGACTTGTTTACTAGTGGTCCTTGAAAACTCTTTTCAACAGAGTCTAAAATATTTGGAATTAGGTTAATGGACCCAGAAATGAAGTGTACGATGTATAAAACAAATTGAAAAATGACTTTTCATGGCATCCAGCTTTTTGTACAGGTTTAGAATAAACAAGGAGCGTCATTAACTATCAAACGACATGAGTCTAAAAATTGTATTGAAATATTTCTGTAAAGTGAATTACTTTTTTGGTCGAACCCAAGGATTACACTTTTGGACTTAATTGTAAAAAATAAAAAATAAAATGATGTGTTTCAATTTGATCATATCTAAGATAACCTATATTTGTTAATGTTTTTCCTTCAGGGTGGATAGAAGTGGTTGAATTACTCCAATAGCTGCTGCTTATAGTATTCATGTATCAGCCAATATCTTGTTGCTGTCCTTGGTAGGCAGGCTCAATGAAGAAATGTCCTGCAACCCCCGTCTCTGCCTGTCATATTTTAGACAAAATAACGCAAATGATGGAATATTCCACTTGGAGAGGCATTGTGAAAAGATGAGCAATGGGAATGACACGCCTTATAACGGGAATGACACGCCATATAACGGGAATGACACGCCATATAACGGGAATGACACGCCTTATAACGGGAATGACACGCCATATAACGGGAATGACACGCCATATAACGGGAATGACACGCCTTATAACGGGAATGACAGGCCTTAGGGCAACAATATTAATTTGGGAAGAACATGAACTATGGCCTCCAACACATTCAGCAGATGGCATGTGGAGAGGAGGAAGAAACACTATATTAAATGTGTGATAGGACAAACACATGAGGAGAAACACTGTATTAAACGTGTGATAGGACACTCAGATCCAAACACATGAGGAGAAATACTATTAAATGTGTGATAGGATACTGCAGATCCAAACACATGAGGAGAAACACTGTATTAAACGTGTGATAGGATACTCAGATCCAAACACATGAGGAGAAATACTATTAAATGTGTGATAGGATACTCAGATCCAAACACATGAGGAGAAACGCTGTGATAGGATACTCAGATCCAAACACATGAGGAGAAACGCTGTGATAGGATACTCAGATCCAAACACATGAGGAGAAACGCTGTGATAGGATACTCAGATCCAAACACATGAGGAGAAACGCTGTGATAGGATACTCAGATCCAAACACATGAGGAGAAACGCTGTGATAGGATACTCAGATCCAAACACATGAGGAGAAACGCTGTGATAGGATACTCAGATCCAAACACATGAGGAGAAACGCTGTGATAGGATACTCAGATCCAAACACATGAGGAGAAACGCTGTGATAGGACACTCAGATCCAAACACATGAGGAGAAACGCTGTGATAGGATACTCAGATCCAAACACATGAGGAGAAACGCTGTGATAGGATACTCAGATCCAAACACATGAGGAGAAACGCTGTGATAGGATACTCAGATCCAAACACATGAGGAGAAACGCTGTGATAGGACACTCAGATCCAAACACATGAGGAGAAACGCTGTGATAGGACACTCAGATCCAAACACATGAGGAGAAACGCTGTGATAGGATACTCAGATCCAAACACATGAGGAGAAACGCTGTGATAGGATACTCAGATCCAAACACATGAGGAGAAACGCTGTGATAGGATACTCAGATCCAAACACATGAGGAGAAACACTGTATTAAACGTGTGATAGGATACTCAGATCCAAACACATGAGGAGAAACACTGTGATAGGACAAACACATGAGGAGAAATACTGTATTAAACGTGTGATAGGATACTCAGATCCAAACACATGAGGAGAAATACTATTAAATGTGTGATAGGATACTCAGATCCAAACACATGAGGAGAAACGCTGTGATAGGATACTCAGATCCAAACACATGAGGAGAAACACTGTATTAAACGTGTGATAGGATACTCAGATCCAAACACATGAGGAGAAATACTGTATTAAACGTGTGATAGGATACTCAGATCCAAACACATGAGGAGAAATACTGTATTAAACGTGTGATAGGATACTCAGATCCAAACACATGAGGAGAAATACTGTATTAAACGTGTGATAGGATACTCAGATCCAAACACATGAGGAGAAACACTGTATTAAACGTGTGATAGGACACTCAGATCCAAACACATGAGGAGAAACGCTGTATTAAACCTGTGATAGGACAAACACATGAGGAGAAACACTGTATTAAACGTGTGATAGGATACTTTTATTTCCCTCACCAATTTTAAACATCAACTATCTGAGCAGCTAACCGATCACTGCCGCTGTACATAGTCCATCTGTAAATAGCCCACCCAATCTACCTACCTCATCCCCATACTGTTTTTATTTTATTTACTTTTCTGCTCTTTTGCACACCAGTATCTCTACTTGCACATCATCATCTGCTCATTTATCACTCCAGTGTTAATCTGCTACATTGTAATTATTCACTCCTATGGCCTATTTATTGCCTTACCTCCTCATGCCTTTTGCACACACTGTATATAGACTTTCTTTTCTCTACGGTGTCATTGATTTGTTTATTGTAGTTATTGGCTTGTTTATTGTTTACTCCATGTGTCACTCTGTGTTGTTGTCTGTGTCACACTGCTTTGCTTTATCTTGGCCAGGTCGCAGTTGCAAATGAGAACTTGTTCTCAACTAGCCTACCTGGTCAAATAAAGGTGAAATAAATAAATAAATAAATTAGGATAACCGCTGTGTTAAACGTGTGATAGGATACTGCAGATCTAAGACCAGTAGTATCCAATATGCACTTCAACGTACAAACATTTATCTTAAAACTGCACAATAACTTAATATTTAAAGTTATATGTAGAGATCAATACTCTGAAAATAGTGCATCCTTATACAGTACCAAATTATTTTCCAAAACAAACACTACAGTAAAATGACTTTTACATAAAACTCTGAAGAAGTGTATAATTTGTATTTCTCAACCTACCAAGGAAGTGGCGGTGAAAACAACCATGCGTATACTAACGCAGTAGGCAGCAGGTAGCCTAGTAGTTAGAGCGTTGGGCCAGTAACCAAAAGGTTGCTAGATCGAATCCACGAGCTGAAAAGGTACAAATCTGTCGTTCTGCCCCTGAGCAAGGCAGTTAAACCCACTGGATGTCGATTAAGGCAGCCCCCCGCACCTCTCTGATTCAGAGGGGTCGGGTTAAATGACTCCCGCACCTCTCTGATTCAGACGGGTCGGGTTAAATAACTCCTGCACCTCTCTGATTCAGACGGGTCGGGTTAAATAACTCCTGCACCTCTCTGATTCAGAGGGGTCGGGTTAAATGACTCCTGCACCTCTCTGATTCAGACGGGTCGGGTTAAATAACTCCTGCACCTCTCTGATTCAGACGGGTCGGGTTAAATAACTCCTGCACCTCTCTGATTCAGAGGGGTTGGGTTAAATGACTCCTTCACCTCTCTGATTCAGAGGGGTCGGGTTAAATAACTCCTGCACCTCTCTGATTCAGACGGGTCGGGTTAAATGACTCCTGCACCTCTCTGATTCAGACGGGTCGGGTTACATAACTCCTGCACCTCTCTGATTCAGAGGGGTCGGGTTAAATGACTCCTGCACCTCTCTGATTCAGACGGGTCGGGTTAAATAACTCCTGCACCTCTCTGATTCAGACGGGTCGGGTTAAATAACTCCTGCACCTCTCTGATTCAGAGGGGTCGGGTTAAATGACTCCTTCACCTCTCTGATTCAGAGGGGTCGGGTTAAATGACTCCTGCACCTCTCTGATTCAGAGGGGTTGGGTTAAATGACTCCTGCACCTCTCTGATTCAGAGGGGTCGGGTTAAATGACTCCTGCACCTCTGATTCAGAGGGGTTGGGTTAAATGACTCCTGCACCTCTCTGATTCAGAGGGGTTGGGTTAAATGACTCCTGCACCTCTCTGATTCAGAGGGGTCGGGTTAAAGGCGGAAGACACATTTCAGTTGAAGGCATTCATTTGTACAACTGACTAGGTATCCCCCTTTCACGTTCCCTTACCTGTGTAACCAGGGCTGCAGATACATCTGTACTGTGGGGGAGCCGTAGGTTGACTTGTGGTGATGCAGGTGGCCCCATTCATACAGCTGTCTGGGTAGATCAGGCAGGCGTTCCCTCCATACTGACAGAACTCCCCTATCCATCCAGGAGCACAGAGACACTGTGAGGAAGAGATGAACCAGTAATCATTGATCTGCAGACAAACACAATCACCAATCTGGTCTTGTAAATCCATACTAACCAGGTCTGTTATTGGACTTCATCCTGTTTACTCCTACTGCAGTGGTATGCATCACATCTTTTACTGCCAATTATAAGGGTTAAATTTGTTTCTTGGACTAATGTACATTCTACACAACATACTGTCATGCAGGTTACCAATAGACAGCAATAGTAATGTTGTCTTTTTGTAGGCACAAATGGAGGCTAACTCCGCTCTAGTTCGTTAGCCAAAGCCTCAGGGGAAATGAATGTGGTTTTGGAGAGGTTTTTGATCTACTCTGAAAATAAGGTCTGTGGTAAACACGGGCTTAGGAGATCCTATACGTTTTGTTCTATGAAATAATCTTCATCGGCTGACATACCTTTTTGTGGAACTTGAGGTATTTATAAACACATAAAGTCTTCATAACTCATAAAGGTCATGTTAACTGACTGATATTATCTCATAGAACAAAACGTATAAGATCTCCTAAGCCCGTGTTAACCTCAGATCTTATTTTTGGGGTTGACCCCAAAAACGCCATTCTTTCCCACATAGGAATGGCTGAGGTTTCATTTTCGTTTTTTAAGACTTAACTGGCGAGCTCTATGCCTCTACACTAAGGCAACTTCCTGATGAGATCCATACCAGGGAAACCTACAATGGCACTGAGTTGACCGGTTCACATTGTGCATCTCAACACTAATTTAACTAAAGTTTCATTTATCAGCAGAGCCAAGTGCTGATGGGTAGCGTACGGTATCTCTGTTCTTACTAATTAGAAGGTTTCATTTGGTTCTACGACGTGAACGCCAGTACCTCTTCAGTCTACACTGAATAAAGAGGGCAACTTCAGGACACAGTCAGCGCATCTAATGGACAACAGCCCAAATTGACCTGACAAACGACCTCATCATTTTCCCCAGGGGGTAGCAGATCAAGAAATTGCAAAGGAGACGGCTCATTACGCCAGACTAGTGTCAATGTCTTGATTATGACTGACACTGATTGGAGCAAGAGAAATCCACACACAGCAACACAGGCAGCTTTAAACAGTCCTGCAGCTCAGAGTCAGAAGCAAATGGCACCCTATTCCCTACATAGTGCACTATTTTTGACCAGAGCCCATACACTACATAGGGAAAAGGGAATAGGGAATAGGGTGCCATTTCAGATGCAGCCCCAGAGCCTTCTGAATGATCTAAAGCAACAGACCAGGACTGATGAGGGATAATTAGAAGCTAAGGGCCATGGGCATTACAGCCTGGTTTCAGGTGCCTTCCGATGCAGGATAATGATGAAGTGGGCACATTTTGGGTATTTTATGGTTGTGAAATGGTTTTATGGCTTCACAAGACGTCATAGAATCCGATTTTAACCGACGGCTCTCTCATTAACATCATACTCTCATTTGCACAATGTTTTATTAGAATTTGACATTTTCTGCAAACAAATGGAAATGTATAAGCAATGTAGTAGTCAGATAGAATAAATGCTCAATCATCTATATCATGACAGCGTTAGACCAAGCAGATTCTATTGAATGTCCTTTACTTTAAATGAGACTAGAGTGTAATCCATTGGCTAGATTCAGAAAACAGATGTCTGAACATTTAGGAAGTGTGATGCATAGATATACTTTAATACCCATGATCAACAATGTTCATGTCCATGGACAACCCCTAATCACCACCCATAGGAAACCTGTAATCATGTTATGATTTTTGGTTTGGAGATATTAAATATCTATATTTTTTGCTACATGATTATATTTACTTTGTTTTCTTGCTACTGTTTCAATAACGTTTTGCTGTCACATTCAATATCAGCTGTACACTTTGAATAATGTGCCAAGCAGCCCATTCTATCGACTTGTTTAGAATATTATTTACATTTGATAGTAAATAGTTAAACCCCACATTGACAAGTTGGCGTGGACGATATGATAAAATATAAACAGATACGATATTTTGTGAATGTTTTACCTTTTATCATCATATCTAGAACTTAGAACACTATAATACATTAAATAAACAAATATTGACATAAAATTACCAATACATAGCTATCTACTATCTCAAATGTAAATATTATTCTAAACAAGTCGATAGAATGGGCTGCTTGGCACATCATTCAAAGTGTACAGCTGATATTGAATGTGACAGCAAAACGTTATTGAAACAACGGCAAGAAAACAAAGTATATAAATCATGTAGCAAAAAAATATAGACATGAAAAGTGAGAAACTGATAGCTTCTAAATATGTCATAAATAAATAAATAGATGAGTGTTAAAGGGATAGTGCCTGATTTTGACAATGAAGGAAGTTTGAGGTTGTTTTACGAGCCTTTGCTAACTAGTGTTAGCGCAGTGACTGGAAATGGCTCGCAAAACTACCTCCAACTTCCTTTAAACTGCACGCAGACAAAAATCATGGAATCCACGAGTTCACTTGACCCCGAGTAAAAAAAGGCTTCATTGCCAAAATCTCGCACTATTCCTTTAACGGCTACCAGTGGCCTGTTGTTTTATTACCCGACATTGGCATACCATAGTGGTGTTCATCGGCTGTTCGTGCTATGAAAACAAAATAACTCCTGAATGTGCACTAACCTGAAGTGAGGTACAAGGTGCCCCTATACTAGACATACTAAATCATTACACAAAACATGCCACTTGTTTTGAACATGGAGAGGACGAGGCCAAAATGGCCAAAAGTAGTGCACTATATAGGTACTAGGGAGCCATTTGGAACGTAGAGAGGTCTATACACTAATGGTTACTGTAGTCTATTGTAAAACATTCCTAATAGCCCCAGGGTGTGTTTTCTCTGATGTGTAGAGGGCAGAACACTACCCTGTCCAAGCAGCCCACTAATAAACTATGGCTCATCATATCAAACCTTTTTTTTTGTTGCCTTTCCCACATTTCATTAGGCCTCACCTATTGGCTGACTTACATTATATCCACCAATTACGCTGAGGCACAGTCCCTGGTGCAGACAGTTGACACTGAGCAGACTGCAGTAGTCTATTATCTCTTCACAGCTCTTCCCGGAAAACCCTGGCAGGCACCTGCAGAGGAGAGGAGGAGAGCAACTGGTTGTCAGAGGTATCAATAACACCTGGCATGATATGTAGACCAGACTACTGATAATAATAATGACAGAGGAGGCGATGCAGACAAGACGATCATGGTGTGGTAGAGCTGAAAAACATAGTCACACACATCTCTCCTCGGTGTGGATTTATTTGACCAACGTTTCTGCCAAAGAGCCTTTATCAGGGTAGGATATAACATGTGTAAGATATAACATCCTTCATCAGGGTAGGATATAACATAACATGTATCAGATATAACATTCTTCCTCAGGGTAGGATATAACATAACATGTATCAGATATAACATTCTTCCTCAGGGTAGGATATAACATAACATGTATCAGATATAACATTCTAATCAAGGTAGGATATATCGTAACATGTGTAAGCATACCCATAAGATGATGCAGCCACCACCATTCTTGAAAATATGAAGAGTGATACTCAGGGAGGTGTTGTGTTGGATTTGTCCCAAACATAACGCTAAGCATTTAGAACAAAAGGTGAATTTCTTTGCCACATTTTTTGCAGAATTACTTCAGTGCCTTGTTGCAAACAGGATGCATGTTTAATATTTGTATTCTGTACAGGCTTCCTTCTTTTCACTCTGTCATTTAGGTTAGTATTGTGGAGTAATTACAATACTGTTGATCCATCCTCAGTTCTCTCATATCAGAACCATTAAACTCTGTAACTGTTTTAAAATCACCGTTGGCCTCATGGTGAAATCACCATGGGCGGTTTCCTTCCTCTCCGGCAACTGAGTTAGGAAGGACGCCTGTGTCTTTGTACTGACTGGGTGTATTGATACACCATCCAAAGTGTTATTAATAAATTCACCATGTTCAAAGGGAAATTCAATGTCTGCTTTTTTTGCAAACAAAGTGAGTTCATGCAACTTATTATGTGACTACTAAGCACATTTTCACTCCTGAACATAGTTAGGCTTGCCTTAACAAAATGGTTTGATTCTTATTTCAGCTTTTCATTTTTAATTAACTTGTAAACATTTCTAAAACATAATACCACTTTGACATTTAGGAGGGTATTGTGACATTTAGGAGGGTATTGTGACATTTAGGAGGGTATTGTGACATTTAGGAGGGTATTGTGACATTTAGGAGGGTATTGTTACATTTAGGAGGGTATTGTGACATTTAGGAGGGTATTGTGACATTTAGGAGGGTATTGTGACATTTAGGAGGGTATTGTTACATTTAGGAGGGTATTGTGACATTTAGGAGGGTATTGTGACATTTAGGAGGGTATTGTGACATTTAGGAGGGTATTGTGACATTTAGGAGGGTATTGTGTGTAGGCCAGTGACAAAACAAGATCTAAATGTAATAGATAGTAAATTAAGGCTGTAACATAATACAATGTGGAAAAGGGTGTGAATACATTCTGAAGACACTATGTCTAACTATAGCATCCACACAACAGTGAAAAGCACTGCAGTCTGACAAACATGTATCATGGTTCATCAAACATTTACATAACCATGGCATTCTTAACAATTGACAAATGTATTTTGGTAATGGACTGGAATCACTATAAATAAACCCCACTATTGTGACTACAGCATCTACATTTTAGGAAAGTGAAAATCAGGGCCTATTGCATTAAAGTTTCAAGTGTCATGAACACAATGAAAATCTAACTCACCAAAACTCTAACAATAAAACACAACTAGCCTGAACTATCCTCTACCAACAGACAGACATGTCTCCTTCTCTACACTATCCTCTACCCAACAGACAGACATGTCTCCTTCTCTACACTATCCTCTACCCAACAGGCAGACATATCTCATTCTCTACACTATCGTCTACCCAACAGACAGACATGTCTCCTTCTCTACACTATCCTCTACTCAACAGACAGACATGTCTCCTTCTCTACACTATCCTCTACCCAACAGACAGACATGTCTCCTTCTCTACACTATCCTCTACCCAACAGACATGTCCCCTTCTCTACACTATCCTCTACCCAACAGACAGACATATCTCCTTCTCTACACTATCCTCTACTCAACAGACAGACATGTCCCCTTCTCTACACTATCCTCTACCCAACAGACATGTCTCCTTCTCTACACTATCCTCTACCCAACAGACAGACATATCTCCTTCTCTGCACTATCCTCTACCCAACAGACAGACATGTCTCCTTCTCTACACTATCCTCTACCCAACAGACAGACATGTCTCCTTCTCTACACTATCCTCTACCCAACAGACAGACATCTCTCCTTCTCTACACTATCCTCTACCAACAGACAGACATATCTCCTTCTCTACACTATCCTCTACCCAACAGACATGTCTCCTTCTCTACACTATCCTCTACCCAACAGACAGACATATCTCCTTCTCTACACTATCGTCTACCTAACAGACAGACATGTCTCCTTCTCTACACTATCCTCTATCCAACAGACAGACATGTCTCCTTCTCTACACTATCCTCTACCCAACAGACAGACATCTCTCCTTCTCTACACTATCCTCTACCAACAGACAGACATATCTCCTTCTCTACACTATCCTCTACCCAACAGACATGTCTCCTTCTCTACACTATCCTCTACCCAACAGACACGTCTCCTTCTCTACACTATCCTCTACCAACAGACAGACATATCTCCTTCTCTGCACTATCCTCTACCCAACAGACAGACATATCTCCTTCTCTACACTATCCTCTACTCAACAGGCAGACACGTCCCATTCTCTGCTTGGAACCCATCTTCCATCCTGAGCTATGGGACTGAAATAATGTCATGGGGTCAGGCTGCACCATGTTCCCATTGTTATTACCAGTTGGTCCCATGTGACTAACAAACACACACACACACACACACACACACACACACACACACACACACACACACACACACACACACACACACACACAGCAGTTGGTCCCATGTGACACACACAAAGACAGACACACACACACACACACACAGAGAGCTGTGGGTCCCGTGAGACCGTTACCCATTTATCTGGGCACTGCCCTCCCTTGCTCTCCCACTAGAGAACCACTCACCCATGACACTGTGTCATTGGCTCATTCAACTCCCATACGTCATCAGGTCACTCTCATTCAATACTAATATACCTTTCTCCAAAAAAGAGGTTGCTCAAAAATTTTGAAATAAAATGTTGAAATGTTTTCGATTGACCTTTTCCACCTCTTTGTCCACCTCTTTGTCCACCTCTTTGTCCACCTCTTTGTCCACCTCTAAGTCCACCTGACTCAGAGAAGAAAAGACATTTGAATGTGTTGACTGGCCTGAACTTTACTCTTCATATCCTCTGAGTACTATTGCCTGAGACAGCCGAAACAATAGCTCTAGAACAGGGCCTGAATCACCCATCCTAAATGGTAAGTACCTATAAAATATTATGCGTTGCCATCACTCTTTGTCATGATCACCAGAGAACAGTTTAAAAGGGAGAAAATGTATACATTCTTTAAAGAAATGTTAATAACCAACTAATATCATTACACAGATCTGAGGTAGTGATGGGGGGGAATCGATACAGTTAAATATGGTGATCTTATTTTTGGACAATATTATATCGATATTTGACTCCAAGTAAACCGCTAGCAGGCTGTACCTGCGCCCAAACTCCGGTATTTTTCATCCTATAGCTTGTCCTCCGTTTTATTGGTAAAGGTACAATATGCTGAAATCACTCCGCCATTTCCTGGTTGCAAAAATTCGAAAAGTCCGTCCAATTTCCGTTCAATGTGACAAAACAACCAGTCATTGTGTAGAGAATCATGGTACAATCTAAACCGCTGTGAAATATATTTTCCAGAACCAAAAATATTGTATTTTCAGCTGTTTGAAGCTAGTGTACAAAACGGAAAGTGAAAGACGCAAAAACTAAACTTTTGAACGGGAAACATAGAAATAGCACACATAGAACAGATCTACTGCTTTTTAGAATTGCTTTCAATGAGAACAACAGATCTATAAAGCATATTTTTATGTGAATTTGGTCGGGTCGTCCAAAAAGTTACATATTGCAGCTTTAAATACTGAGCCAACATGTTTTCAGCAATTTTATTTTCATGCCCAGCTGTCTAAAACACTGCATCTCAGTGCTAGAGGCGTCACTACAGACCCTGGTTCAATTCCAGGCTGTATCACGACCCGGACGTGATTGGGAGTCCCATAGGGATACGCACAATTGGCCCAGCGTCGTCCAGGTTAGGGTTAGGCCGGGGTAGGCCGTCATTGTAAATAAGAATTTGTTCTTAACTTACTTGCCTAGTTAAATAAAAGTTACATATTTTTAAAATGTTTTTTAAATATCTCTGCAGCAGAACTAAGGTGACCAATGTTCGGAACATTAAATAGCAATATCAAATTTGAATCGAAATACACATAGAATTAATTGTGAGTTGTGAGAATCGCACCTATCAGCACCTAAGTATTGTGATAATATCGTATCGTGAGGTCCCTGGCAATTCCCAGCCCTCATCTGAAGTATATAAAGGAAAATAATGAGCTATTATTAAAGATGCTTCCTGTCCTGAGCTTATTAGAAGAACATAGAAGCAACAGCATAGCAGACGCTTTTATCTAGGACCTTTATTATTTTTGACCCTTATTTAACTGGGCACCTACATTCACAGTAACACAGTACATTTACATTTTAGTCACTTAGCGGAACGATTTACAGGAGCAATTAGGGTTAAGTGCCTTGCTCAAGGGTACATCGGCAGATGTTTCACCTAGTCGACTTGGGAATTCGAACCAGCAACCTTTCGGTTATCGGCGCAACACTCTTAACCACTAGACTACCTGCCACAAACCTGGTGTTGCTAGCTAAGCCCAATGCTCTAACCCTGGTGTTGCTAGCTAAGCCCAATGCTCTAACCCTGGTGTTGCTAGCTAAGCCCAATGCTCTAACCCTGGTGTTGCTAGCTAAGCCCCTTACTCTAACCCTGGTGTTGCTAGCTAAGCCCCATGCTCTAAGCCTGGTGTTGCTAGCTAAGCCCCATGCTCTAACCCTGGTGTTGCTAGCTAAGACCCATGCTCTAATGCTGGTGTTGCTAGCTAAGCCCCATGCTCTAACTCTGGTGTTGCTATCTAAGCCCCTTACTCTAACCCTGGTGTTGCTATCTAAGCCCCATGCTCTAACCCTGGTGTTGCTATCTAAGCCCCTTTACTCTAACTAACACACTGGGCAATCAGGATGCGTAGGTCACTGGATCACCTCGCCCGGGTTTAGCCGGGGTAGGCCGTCATTGTAAATAAGAATGTATTCTTAACTGACTTGCCTTGTTAAAGGTTAAAGTTGTTTTTTTATCACCTTCATCCCTGCCATGTCTCAACCACATCCTGAATATACTGCCATGTGTCTCAACTACATCCTGAATATACTGCCATGTCTCAACCACATCCTGAATATACTGCCATGTGTCTCAACTACATCCTGAATATACTGCCATGTCTCAACCACATCCTGAATATACTGCCATGTCTCAACCACATCCTGAATATACTGCCATGTGTCTCAACTACATCCTGAATATACTGCCATGTGTCTCAACCACATCCTGAATATACTGTCATGTGTCTCAACCACATCCTGAATATACTGCCATGTGTCTCACCTACATCCTGAATATACTGCCATGTGTCTCACCTACATCCTGAATATACTGCCATGTGTCTCACCTACATCCTGAATATACTGCCATGTTTCACCTACATCCTGAATATACTGCCATGTGTCTCAACTACATCCTGAATATACTGCCATGTGTTTCACCTACATCCTGAATATACTGCCATGTGTCTCACCTGCATCCTGAATATACTGCCATGTGTCTCACCTACATCCTGAATATACTGCCATGTGTCTCACCTACATCCTGAATATACTGCCATGTGTCTCACCTACATCCTGAATATACTGCCATGTGTCTCACCTGCATCCTGAATATTTCCATGTCTCACCTGCAGACGTAGTCCTCTCCCTGGACTAAACAGCTGGCGTTGTTGTGGCAGGGCGAAGGGCTGCACGGGCCTCGCTGCCTCCTGCACTGTGGGCCTGTGGTGCCATCTGAACACTGCCAGACTGAGGCTGCACACTCAGGAGAGGTCTGCAGACACACACACACACACACACACACACTTCAGCATATACACAAACACATGTAAAACAAACACACACGTTTGCACGCACAAGCGCACACACACACATGACGAAAACAAATCAGGCCTGAAGTCAGCTTGAGAAAACACACTTAGATTAAAGGTAAAGACAGTGTTAGTGGAGACAGATCACTCTCCCTAGCAGAACAAGCCAGTGTTAGTGGAGACAGATCACTCTCCCTAGCAGAACAACACAGTGTTAGTAGAGGCAGATCACTCTCCTTAGCAGAACAACACAGTGTTAGTGGAGACAGATCACTCTCCCTAGCAGAACAAGACAGTGTTAGTGGATACAGATCACTCTCCCCAGAGAACAAGACAGTGTTAGTGGAGACAGATCACTCTCCCCAGAGAACAAGACAGTGTTAGTAGAGACAGATCACTCTCCCTAGCAGAACAAGACAGTGTTAGTGGAGACAGATCCCTCTCCCTAGCAGAACAACACAGTGTTAGTGGAGACAGATCCCTCTCCCTAGCAGAACAACACAGTGTTAGTGGAGACAGAGCACTCTCCCCAGCAGAACAAGAAAGTGTTAGTGGAGACAGATCACTCTCCCCTGCAGAACACGACAGTGTTAGTGGAGACAGATCACTCTCCCTAGCAGAACAAGACAGTGTTAGTGGAGACAGATCACTCTCCCCAGCAGAACAAGACAGTGTTAGTGGAAACATATCACTCTCCATAGCAGAACAAGACAGTGTTAGTAGAGACAGATCACTCTCCCTAGCAGAACAAGACAGTGTTAATGAAGACAAATCACTCTCCCTAGCAGAACAAGACAGCGTTAGTGGAGACAGATCACTCTCCCCAGCAGAACAAGACAGTGTTAGTGGAGACAGATCACTCTCCCTAGCAGAACAAGACAGTGTTAGTGGAGACAGATCACTCTCCCCAGCAGAACAAGTGAGTAAAGAACTGTAACAGTACAATGTTAGGGAGTGAAACGGGATAGCTGCAGTGACACAGAGAGAAGAAGAAGTGTATTGTTTGTTTAATGTGACAAGGTGAAAGCTGTACTTTCTGATGATTACTAACTATGCTTTTTTATTTTTGTATTTTTTTTGACTCCCTTTTTCTTTTCAATTTTGATCTTGTCTCATCGCTGCATTTCCCCAATGGGCTCGGGAGGTGAAGGTCGAGTCATGGGGGGGAAACATGACCCACCAAACCGCACTTCTTAGCGCCCGCTTAACCCGTAAGCCAGCTGCACCAATGTGTCGGAGGAAATACTGTTCAACTGACGACCATCGTCCGCCTGCAGGCACCCAGCTCGCCACAAGGAGTCGCTAGAGAGTAATGAGCCAAGTAAAGCCACCCCCCCCCGGCCATACCTTCCCTAACCCGGACGACGCTGGGCTAATTGTGCACCACCCTGTGGGACTCCCGGTCAAGACCAGTTGTGAAACAACCTGGGATCGAACCCGGGTCTGTAGTGACGCCACTGCGATGCGGGGCTCTAACGATGCATTTTATTTGTTAAGTGTCATTTGGTTTTGTATTTTGTGCACACGTACGTAAAGAAATAGTGTCTTGTAAGCCCATTGGGCAACAATTGGTGTTCGAGACTTAAATAAATAAATCAATCCATCATAGAGAAACTAAGAATAGATGGAGACAGCTAGGCCATTAGCTCGACTAGCGTACTCCAGCTCTCATCACATCTCATCAGGAATGATCTTGACAATAATAATATATCTGACTCAACAGTCAGAGATGATAAAACCAAGATCCTTAATCAGAGAAGATACTAATATTAACAGTTGCTTCAAGTCGCCAAGGCTCTCAGGTTGAAAGATGAGTTCATTTTCATTCAGATGAAGTCCCTTATAGAGACGAGACTGAGGCAAAATCAATGTCAAACAGATCAGGTTGACATAAGAGTGCTGCTATGCTATCAACACTGGGCTCCCATTAATGTGACTGTGTTATGAAGGTTGTTATGCGTAATCCTGCATCACTCATTAAGGTGTTATAACTGGTTAAGAATGCCTTACAGAAGATTCTCGATTGGGTTGAGAAACCCATTACAAATCAGTTATTGTAAAATCTGTGGCAAATTCCATAATGAAGTCACAAGTGAAGGTCACAAAAAGATAATTAGCCCATTTTAATATATTTTTCTCTCTATGCTTCGCCTCTTGCATAATAGAGAAACTATTGGCACTCAGCAGGTGATGATTAAAACCCCTGTCCTGTATCACCGTAACATTTCATAGATAAAAGGCCTGAAATTGAAAACGGACTGTGGCCAACAGACGCCTCCATCTAGAACAAAAGAGCCCCTTTCATAACTGCAATTTCAATCTGCCTCTTAAAATATGCAATAGTTAATTCCAGTCTAATCAAAATAGCCAGCACAAATAACCAGAGCCATCACCATTACGCTTTCCTTCCCCAAGCAATGCTAACCCCCCCATTGAAGGCAGAAATATTCATTGTTGTTCCAACCTTCAAAAGTACACTCGATCTGCTTCAAAGACTAAGATATTAATTTTCATGTGACATTTCCTATTAAAATCAGGCTCTGAGAGGCGGAGGAGGAGGAGGCCTCAGAAGAATGAAGAAGGAGAAATGGGATGCGTCCATAATGACATCTTATCCTCTCTATAGTGCGATACCTTGGGCCAGACTGTATGGGCTCTGGTCGGAAGCGGTGCACTATTTAGAGTGACATTTAGGACATAGAAATAGAGTTCTCACATGTTCCCCCAAGGAGCACGCCTTTTCCCGCTGACATTCGTATGAAAGGCAATTGATGTTAACGGGGGTGTCACAGCGGAGGCCCGTGAATCCCTCCAGACAAGCACAAGCATGTCCAGCGGCGCTCTCGGAGCTCTCCTCACACTCTCCGCCATTCCTACATGGGTTGGGATCACAAGATGTCCCACAAGGTGGACCTATGGATGAGAATGAACAGTTGGTTATTGGATAAGATTCCCAGAGGCGTTGAACTTCAATGAATATTTGACACGTGACAGCTCTTAAGGCTGGATGTCAGAGATAGAGCAGAAGTGTCGGTCCAACAACCCATGATAACTCAGGACACCTGGAAAACAATCGGAGAGGTCTCCACAGCTGAACTCGACAGTCTTTGTTACAGCCATACAAACTTCACGGACACTGTTAGTTCAAGTCAGTCCGATTGAGAGCCTGGCTCCAAATAGAGCAAATGATTGTGATAATTTGTTGAGGAAAAACTTGATCTGTTCCTCACTTCAACAACTCTGATTTCAACATTTCATCCCACAGCAACATACAGTTCAAACCATATAAATATAATTAATTATATTTCTATGGTTTAAACCACAGAGGCGGGAAATACAGCAAAACCACCAGGATGAGGATGTGAACAGTATCTGGTCAGGGATGTGAACAGTACCTCAGTACCTGGTCAGGGATGTGAACAGTTCCTCAGTACCTGGTCAGGGATGTGAACAGTATCTGGTCAGGGATGTGAACAGTACCTCAGTACCTGGTCAGGGATGTGAACAGTACCTCAGTACCTGGTCAGGGATGTGAACAGTACCTCAGTACCTGGTCAGGGATGTGAACAGTATCTGGTCAGGGATGTGAACAGTACCTCAGTACTTGGTCAGGGATGTGAACAGTACCTCAGTACCTGGTCAGGGATGTGAACAGTATCTGGTCAGGGATGTGAAGAGTATCTGGTCAGGGATGTGAACAGTACCTCAGTACCTGGTCAGGGATGTGAACAGTACCTCAGTACCTGGTCAAGGATGTGAACAGTATCTCAGTACCTGGCCAGGGATGGGAACAGTACCTCGGTACCTGGTCAGGGATGTGAACAGTATCTCAGTACCTGGTCAGAGATGTGAACAGTACCTCAGTACCTGGTCAGGGATGTGAACAGTACCCCAGTGCCTGGTCAGGGATGGGAACAGTACCTCAGTACCTGGTCAGGGATGTAAACAGTACCTCAGTACCTGGTCAGGGATGTGAACAGTACCTCAGTACCTGGTCAGGGATGTGAACAGTACCTCAGTACCTGGTCAGGGATGGGAACAGTAATTCAGTACCTGGTCAGGGATGGGAACAGTACCTCAGGACCTGGTTGGGGATGTGAACAGTACCTGGTCAGGGATGTGAACAGTACCTGTTCAAGGATGTGAACAGTACCTCAGGACCTGGTCAGAGATGGGAACAGTACCTCAGTACCTGGTCAGGGATGGGTACAGTACCTCAGTACCTGGTCAGGGATGGGAACAGTACCTGGTCAGGGATGTGTACAGTACCTCAGTACCTGGTCAGGGATGGGTACAGTACCTCAGTACCTGGTCAGGGATGTGAACAGTACCTCAGTACCTGGTCATGGATGTGAACAGTTCCTCAGTACCTGGTCAGGGATGGGAACAGTACCTCAGTACCTGGTCAGAGATGGGAACAGTACCTAAGTACCTGGTCAGGGATGTGAACAGTACCTCAGTACCTGGTAAGGGATGTGAACAGTACCTCAGGACCTGGTCAGGGATGTGAACAGTTCCTCAGTACCTGGTCAGAGATGTGAACAGTACCTCAGTACCTGGTCAGGGATGTGAACAGTACCTGGTCAGGGATGGGAACAGTACCGCAGGACCTGGTCAGGGATGTGAACAGTACCTCAGGACCTGGTCAGGGATGTGAACAGTACCTCAGTACCTGGTCAGGGATGTGAACAGTACCTCAGTACCTGGTCAGGAATGTGAACAGTACCTCAAGACCTGGTCAGGGATGTGAAGGGATGGGAACTGTACCTCAGTACTGGGTCAGAGATGTGAACAGTACCTGGTCAGCGATGGGAACAGTACCTCAGCACCTGGTCAGGGATGTGAACAAAACCTCAGTACCTGGTCAGGGATGTGTACAAAACCTCAGTACCTGGTCAGGGATGTGAACAGTACCTCAGTACCTGGTCAGTACTGAACAGTACCTCAGTACCTGGTCAGGGATGGGTACAGTACCTCAGTACCTGGTCAGGGATGTGAACAGTACCTCAGTACCTGGTCATGGATGTGAACAGTTCCTCAGTACCTGGTCAGGGATGGGAACAGTACCTCAGTACCTGGTCAGAGATGGGAACAGTACCTAAGTACCTGGTCAGGGATGTGAACAGTACCTCAGTACCTGGTAAGGGATGTGAACAGTACCTCAGGACCTGGTCAGGGATGTGAACAGTTCCTCAGTACCTGGTCAGAGATGTGAACAGTACCTCAGTACCTGGTCAGGGATGTGAACAGTACCTGGTCAGGGATGGGAACAGTACCGCAGGACCTGGTCAGGGATGTGAACAGTACCTCAGGACCTGGTCAGGGATGTGAACAGTACCTCAGTACCTGGTCAGGGATGTGAACAGTACCTCAGTACCTGGTCAGGGATGTGAACAGTACCTCAAGACCTGGTCAGGGATGTGAAGGGATGGGAACTGTACCTCAGTACTGGGTCAGAGATGTGAACAGTACCTGGTCAGCGATGGGAACAGTACCTCAGCACCTGGTCAGGGATGTGAACAAAACCTCAGTACCTGGTCAGGGATGTGTACAAAACCTCAGTACCTGGTCAGGGATGTGAACAGTACCTCAGTACCTGGTCAGTACTGAACAGTACCTCAGTACCTGGTCAGGGATGGGAACAGTACCTCAGTATCTGGTCAGAGATGTGAACAGTACCTCAGTACCTGGTCAGGGATGTGTACAAAACCTCAGTACCTGGTCAGGGATGGGAACAGTACCTCAAGACCTGGTCAGGGATGTGAAGGGATGGGAACTGTACCTCAGTACTGGGACAGAGATGTGAACAGTACCTGGTCAGGGATGGGAACAGTACCTCAGTACCTGGTCAGGGATGTGTACAAAACCTCAGTACCTGGTCAGTACTGAACAGTACCTCAGTACCTGGTCAGGGATGTGAACAGTACCTCACTACCTGGTCAGGGATGTGAACAGTACCTCAGTACCTGGTCAGGGATGTGAACAGTACCTGGTCAGGGATGTGAACAGTACCTCAGTACCTGGTCATAGAGTTCTGTTCAAGTTAATAACATTATCCCTTACTAGTCCTACATGTGAATCACACACTCATTAAAGAAAGAGTGCCTTCCTTTACTCAGTGATTTATTGGGTTTGATGATGGTGTTTTCAAACACATGAGCAATCCTGAAGTATCTCATGTATATATTTGTCTTCATGTGAATTCAAGGCTCCAGGGTTCTCTCTCTCTCTCTCCCCATGACTCTAATTAATAATCAACTGCTTTTCCTGGACTCACTCACTTGTTCCTTGAGCAAGGTCTCCCTACACTACACTGTGGTATCGTCCCAAATGGCACCCTATTCCCTATATAGTGCACTACTTTTGATCAGGGCCCTATGTGACACTATATAGGGAATAGGGTGCTATTTGGGATGCAAGCCTCCCTATACTGTATCATCTCTCCTATGCGCTTATTCCGTCTATTTTGGAACGCACAAGTGAATCTGAACTCCACACCAATTCCCACAACCCAAGAGAAGAACCAGGAAGTTGGCTTTTCATCTCAGTATAAAAGACAAAAGAGAATGAATTTTCAAGCATGCAACCAAACCACTAAACCCCACGCAACAGCTCCTATGTTTACTCATAAGAAAACTAGGCTATATTCGTTGTGTCAAATTGGCCCTCCTAATGATGCAACTTTCTCTGGCACAAAAAGTCAGAGAAAGAGGAGCTGGAAACACAAACTGTGTGGTTGGTATTCTCCTTTTCAATGCTTTTATTGTTATTGTGTTCTGTTCTAATGAGCAAATAGACCTTTTAAAGTAAATCACAGTCTTCTCCAAGTACCTGTACCATTGATGTCCTATTGTATGATCGACATAACCACATGAATAAGACATAGAAATGAAAAGATATATCCCCTCGGGGCATAAAATGATTAAACTGCTTATTGGCATTAGGATTCTGTCAAACACTGTTGGCCATTGTACAGCTCTTGATATCTCTGTTGATGTTTCCTGTCCTGAGACTGAAGACACAACAGGTATCATGCTGTTTCTGTTCTTTTGCTTGGTCTACATATCATCATCCCCATTCTACCAGGGGAGAATGCAGAACAAACACCCCAAGCTGCTCAATGCATTATTACAGTGGACAAAAAGAAAATCAGTTGGCGGACTGCCACCACCATCTTTAATATCACAATGGACTTTTAACCGGGAGAGGAAGATGAAGTATGACTGGTCAAACTGTCTACAGGAAGATAGAAGAAAGTTGCAGAATCGACTGGAACATCAACAGTCTACCTAGTACGAGTGGTGTGTCCTCAACATGGTCTCATTTCAATATGCCAAAATGTGACCAACTTGTTGTGTGTATTTACTGAAATGTGTAACTAATAGATGAGCACACACACACACACACATTTTTAAATGTATGTCTGTTACAGTCTGTTGTCTGTAATGTATTTTTCGTTATATGTCGGACCCAAGTAAGACTAGCTGTCGCCATTGGCGTCGGCTAATGGGGATCCTTATGAATCAAAAATACATCAGCTGAGCTAACCTTTTAGACTGAACCAAAATATAAAACACAACATGCAACAATTTAAAAGATTTTACTGAGTTACAGTAAAATCAGTCAATTGAAATAAATTCATTAGGTCCTAATCTATGGATTTCACATGACAGGGAATACGGATATGCATCTGTTGGTCACAGATACAGATAAAGTAGGGGTGTGGATCAGAAAACCAGTCAGTATCTAGTGACCACCATTTGCCTCATGCAGCGTGACACATCTCTTTCACATAGAGTTGATCAGGCTGTTGATTGTGGCCTGTGGAATGTTGCCCCACTCCTCTTCTGGCTGTGCCCCACTCCTCTTCTGGCTGTGCCCCACTCCTCTTCTGGCTGTGCGAAGTTGCTGGATATTGGTGGGAACTGGAATACGCTGCTGTACATGTTGATCCAGAGTAGGGGTATGAACGTTTAAACATTTTAATGAAGTTGGGATCCTTAAGTAGGCTGTCAAGTGTTTATAAGAATTTGTTCTTAATTAACTTGCCTAGTTAAATAAAAGGTTAAATAAAAAATGTATTAATTAAAATCACAGTTCAGTGATCACAAAACATTATTTTCTGTGTTCTAGCCGATAGGCTATAAATGCCTGGGGAAGTTGTGTAATTCAAATAAAACCAGAGAGGATGAGGCAAATTTTAGGCTTGGTGAATTTGCAAGGCATGCAAGACAAGACATGACATAGTGAGATGCAGATTACCAAAACATATGAGCAGGCTTCTGCTTTTTCCATTTCTCTCCCTCACACTGGCCTGGCTGCTCTGCCTCTCTCTCCCTCACACTGGCCTGGAAGCTCTGCCTCTCTCTCCCTCACGCTGGCCTGGCTGCTCCGCCTCTCCCTCCCTCACGCTGGCCTGGCTGCTCAGCCTCTCCCTCCCTCACACTGGCCTGGCTGCTCCGCCTCTCCCTCCCTCACACTGGCCTGGCTTCTCCGCCTCTCCCTCCCTCACACTGGCCTGGCTGCTCCGCCTCTCCCTCCCTCACACTGGCCTGGAAGCTCCGCCTCTCTCTCCCTCACACTGGCCTGGCTGCTCCGCCTCTCTCTCCCTCACACTGGCTGCTGCGCCTCTCCCTCCCTCACGCTGGCCTGGCTGCTCCGCCTCTCCCTCCCTCACGCTGGCCTGGCTGCTCCGCCTCTCTCTCCCTCACGCTGGCCTGGCTGCTCCGCCTCTCTCTCCCTCACGCTGGCCTGGCTGCTCCGCCTCTCTCTCCCTCACGCTGGCCTGGCTGCTCCGCCTCTCCCTCCCTCACGCTGGCCTGGCTGCTCCGCCTCTCTCTCCCTCACGCTGGCCTGGCTGCTCCGCCTCTCTCTCCCTCACGCTGGCCTGGCTGCTCCGCCTCTCTCTCCCTCACGCTGGCCTGGCTGCTCCGCCTCTCTCTCCCTCACGCTGGCCTGGCTGCTCCGCCTCTCTCTCCCTCACGCTGGCCTGGCTGCTCCGCCTCTCTCTCCCTCACGCTGGCCTGGCTGCTCCGCATCTCCCTCCCTCACGCTGGCCTGGCTGCTCCGCCTCTCTCTCCCCCACGCTGGCCTGGCTGCTCCGCCTCTCTCTCCCTCACGCTGGCCTGGCTGCTCCGCCTCTCCCTCCCTCACGCTGGCCTGGCTGCTCCGCCTCTCCCTCCCTCACGCTGGCCTGGCTGCTCCGCCTCTCCCTCCCTCACGCTGGCCTGGCTGCTCCGCCTCTCCCTCCCTCACGCTGGCCTGGCTGCTCCGCCTCTCCCTCCCTCACAATGGCCTGGCTGCTCCGCCTCGCTCTCCCTCACACTGGCCTGGCTGCTCCATCTCTTCCTAATGATGCCAGTGTGTGCTCAGTCTTCGGTCTGTTGCCTGTAGAGTATCCTAGCCTATTCATGGCACTAATGTCTTCGAGACAGTTTTGCAAGCATTTTCGCATCATGAAATGACAGTAGGCTACTGGTAGCCTGTATCGATTACGCTTTTCAGACATAATGGAACATGGCTCCTTGAAAGCGCCTCGGCTACGGCATGTTATTCTGTATGTTAGGGTAGGCTACGGCATGTTATTCTGTATGTTAGGGTAGGCTACGGCATGTTATTCTGTATGTTAGGGTAGGCTACGGCATGTTATTCTGTATGTTAGGGTAGGCTACACTATGTTTTTTTTAAATGCCGACAAAACCTTCACTGGTGATATGAACAGACATTTTACTTGTCTGTAAAGGAATGCCGCTTCTGAAGTCCATCACTAGGAAACCAGAACTGTCAATCAAATAATCTCGAGCTGCTGCTCGCAGCCTGTTTGCCTGCCAACTACACACAGACCACTCTCTCCTCTCTTTTTAAATACCGTGACTTACCAAAACATTTAGTAGAAAGAAAGCACATCTAGTTACCATACCATAAAAACAGCATAAACAACAACACAGCAGCTCAATCAGTTAACTGTAGTCAGGGAAACCATACCGAACTTGTAAAGACCTGAAAAGGAACTTTTTTTAATTTTCTGAAAAGTTATTAATTGTTGATATCAACATGTTATCGTAGCTGTGTTGTATGTCTGTAAAGTGTTACAGTAGATGTAACTTCCTTACAAGTCCCTGGGGTTCATACATACGTAATATGACCATTATTCTGCGCTGTAAATTGACACGGAAAACCGCTTTAAAAAAAATGTGAGTTTAAACGTTAAGCAAAATTGTCCATTTGTCACATCGCTAATTCAAAGCATCCCAAACATGCTCAATGTGTGGCATGTCTGGTGAGTATGCAGGCCATGGAAGAAGGGACATTTTCAGCTTCCAGTTGTGGTCTTCAGATCCTTGCAATATGGAGTCGTGCATTATCATGCTGAAACATGAAATGGTGGCGGAGGATGAATGGCACGACAACGTTGACATCAGCAAACCGCTCGCCCACACAACGCCATCTGCCCGGTAAAGTTGAAACAGTTCCAGCATGCCAGTGGCCATCGAAGGTGAGCATTTGCACACTGAAGTCGTTTACGATGCCAAACTGCAGTCAGGTCAAGACCCTGGTGAGGACGACGAGCACGCAGATGAGCTTCCCTGAGACGGTTTCTGACAGTTTGTGTAAAAATGATTCGGACGTGCAAACCCACAGTTTCCTCAGCTGTCCGAGTGCCTGATCTCAGACGATCGATCCCGCAAATGAAAAAGCCGTGTGTGGAGGTCCTGAGCTGGCGTGGTTACACGAGGTCTGCAGTTGTGAGGCCGGTTGGGTGTACTGCCAAATTCTCTAAAACGACGGAGCTTATGGTAGAGACATTAACATTAAATTATCTGGCAACAGCTCTGGAGGACATTGCTGCAGTCAGCATGCCAATAGCACGCTCCCTCAAAACGTGAGACATCTGTGGCATTGTGCTGTGTGACAAAACTGCACATTTTAGAGTGGCCTTTTATTGTCCCCAGCACAAGGTGTACCTGTGCAATGATCATGCTGTTTAATCAGCTTCTTGATATGCCATACCTTTCAGGCAGTTGGATTATTGTGGCAAAGGAGAAATGCTCACTAACAGGGATATAAACAAATTTGTGCACAACATTTGAGAGAAATAAGCTTTTTGTGCAGATGGAACATTTCTGGAACTTTTTATTTCAGCTCAAGAAACATGGGACCAACACTTTACATGTTGCATTTATATTTTCAGTGTAGTTGTATGTCACTTAGGGTGATATTACCTACTGTATATCAGATAAATTACAATGACGTGCCATATTTAACCCTTAAAGAATCATAATTACATTGAATGCCTATGATTAGTTTTGAATTACCCCCCCCCCCCCCTGTAAATCTTATTTAAAATATGCAAAACAACAAACTTAATTGAATAAAGGAGAATAAATGGACTTTATGGAGCTGACAACAGTAGCTCAGATCAGAGCTGGAAGTTTTGGACAAGAGCATCTTGGCTTGGAGACACATACATTACATACTGTAATCCACCTCTAATGTCAAATGCCGCGGTGGTGACATTGGCTTCTCCACGTGGGATAAAATTAGACTGAACACACCGCTGGTTCAAGGTGAATACAATTTGATTCTATTCCCTGGCGTAGGCTTTTCATTTTTGTGTTCTTCAGTAGGCGCTAACTCATTTATCTTTCTCTGTGATTCTTCTTGTAGCATATTCCTCTATGCTAATTCCCCTGCGTATTCTAGTGCTCTTGTTCCCAGAGGCTTCCCATAGGATGTATCCCAAATGGCACCCTATTCAATATATAGTG
Organism: Oncorhynchus mykiss; assembly: GCF_057628025.1. Lineage (NCBI taxonomy): Eukaryota > Metazoa > Chordata > Actinopteri > Salmoniformes > Salmonidae > Oncorhynchus > Oncorhynchus mykiss. Next base: position 89,734,373 of record NC_143022.1, on the reverse strand, counting down.
CACTACCTATGGGCCCTGGTCAAAAGTAGTGCACTGCATTGGGAATAGGGTGCCATTTGGGACTCAACCATAGCCTGTGTGCAGGTATCAGTGGACATCAATCTTACAGTATATACATACAGCTTCTGGGCTTGTTTAGGCTTGCTACACTAGCCATTGGAAATTGAGTTTGCATAGCGGGTTGCCTTCCCAAGGCTGAAACAAGAGTCTTTGGAAATAATACAGTTTACGCAAGTCCAACGTCACGAAGGCTGGTCACTTTCACATTTATCTAGTAAGCACAATATAATTCACCTCGCTTCCTTTCACAGGCATAGCAGGTAGGGTAGTATTTATAATGATACCTCATCAACATGGCAGGTATAGTATAGGGTAGTATTTATAATGATACCTCATCAACATAGCAGGTATAGTATAGGGTAGTATTTATAATGATACCTCATCAACATAGCAGGTATAGTATAGGGTAGTATTTATACCTCATCAACATAGCAGGTATAGTATAGGGTAGTATTTATAATGATACCTCATCAACATAGCAGGTATAGTATAGGGTAGTATTTATAATGATACCTCATCAACATAGCAGGTATAGTATAGGGTAGTATTTATAATGATACCTCATCAACATAGCAGGTATAGTATAGGGTAGTATTTATACCTCATCAACATAGCAGGTATAGTATAGGGTAGTATTTATAATGATACCTCATCAACATGGCAGGTATAGTATAGGGTAGTATTTATAATGATACCTCATCAACATAGCAGGTATAGTATAGGGTAGTATTTATAATGATACCTCATCAACATAGCAGGTATAGTATAGGGTAGTATTTATAATGATACCTCATCAACATGGCAGGTATAGTATAGGGTAGTATTTATAATGATACCTCATCAACATAGCAGGTATAGTATAGGGTAGTATTTATAATGATACCTCATCAACATAGCAGGTATAGTATAGGGTAGTATTTATAATGATACCTCATCAACATAGCAGGTATGGTATAGGGTAGTATTTATAATGATACCTCATCAACATAGCAGGTATGGTATAGGGTAGTATTTATAATGATACCTCATCAACATAGCAGGTATAGTATAGGGTAGTATTTATAATGATACCTCATCAACATAGCAGGTATAGTATAGGGTAGTATTTATAATGATACCTCATCAACATAGCAGGTATAGTATAGGGTAGTATTTATAATGATACCTCATCAACATAGCAGGTATAGTATAGGGTAGTATTTATAATGATACCTCATCAACATAGCAGGTATAGTATAGGGTAGTATCGTAATATTACCTCATCAACATAGCAGGTATAGTATAGGGTAGTATTTATAATGATACCTCATCAACATAGCAGGTATAGTATAGGGTAGTATTTATAATGATACCTCAACAACATAGCAGGTATAGTATAGGGTAGTATCGTAATATTACCTCATCAACATAGCAGGTATAGTATAGGGTAGTATTTATAATGATACCTCATCAACATAGCAGGTATAGTATAGGGTAGTATTTATAATGATACCTCATCAACATAGCAGGTATAGTATAGGGTAGTATCGTAATATTACCTCATCAACATAGCAGGTATAGTATAGGGTAGTATTTATAATGATACCTCATCAACATAGCAGGTATAGTATAGGGTAGTATTTATAATGATACCTCATCAACATAGCAGGTATAGTATAGGGTAGTATCGTAATATTACCTCATCAACATAGCAGGTATAGTATAGGGTAGTATTTATAATGATACCTCATCAACATAGCAGGTATAGTATATGGTAGTGTTTATAATATTACCTCATCAGCATAGCATCACGTCTCCGCTGGTACTTTTCTATTAGCAAGTGTGAGGAACGTCATTCACCTATTACCTTCAGCCTATGAGCATGGCACACTAGAGAAATTCCACCACGCTTGCTGAATGGGCGCACTCGTGCAATAATCACTTTCCGTTCCTCCAACCAATGGGAATGAATCTAGGAGAGTTTGTCAACTCAACCCTTGTGTCTTGCTTGTTGTTTTGCAGCAACAGTCTTCCAACGACCTTCCACCACCACCAGTCATCGGAAGACCATTCTCCCAGCTGGGGTTTTTGATGCCAGCTGTCCAGCATAGAGCAACCGGTAATCAGCATTTGGCTCCGAGGAGCATTCCTCAGAGACGAGGCCTACCCCAAACTATTCAATAAAATTAGATATTGCATATAATCCATGTTGTCATTCAGTTAAGCCTGTACTCAATTAAACTTGTTTAAATGTGTCTCTTAAAAAAATGGGTTTATACCTATCCCAATAGATTCAATACTTGAATTTGGGGCATATTCTGGAAACAGCTTAAGGTACATTTTCACCTCAGATTTTGGGTAAGCCCTGTGCAACTTCCAACGCGTGTTTACTGTGAACACTGAGGGTGTACCCACTTCAAATTACAGTTTTAACAGAGGCCAAGTAGGTTACTGTGGCTATTTGAACATAATATAGGCCTACCAGAGATTGGCCTACCATAAAAACAATGGCGGAAAATGCATCCCATAACATTTTAACATGGAAATAGATGTTCTATCATTCAGCCTACAATAGCAGCCAATGTGTGGTGTTCAATGTCGTTCCTACATTCCATGACTTTTGAAAAAGACATGCACGGCTTGACATTAAACCGTTCATCCACTTGTCCTTCAAAAAAGGTGACTGAGTATGTTGTTGTTTGATGCAAGAAACCACTTTACAAAATAAAATGCATTATTATTATTCCCATACCATTATTACAGAGAATCAGACACATTATGGTACCACCTGCCTATTGGCTACTTAGATTATTCAAGCCGGTCTCATAATACAACACTGCCCCTTTAAGACATTTGTAAAAATTGCTCTTCAAAGATGTCTAGAAATGTGGACGTTTTGTGCTCTTGTAGGAAGCAATCACTCCCCTATTGTTGACAACTAATGATCTATAACTGGGCTAATAATTCACTAACTAGTAATCACTCCCCCATTGCTGATGACTAATGATCTATAAATGGGCTAATAACTCACTAACTAGCAAAGGATATGAACTAAATGTGCACACGTGGCTACATTCAGCTTTCGCTTTGATTCCAAAACAAGCACATCTACTCACGATCGTTAATGCTGTAAACACAGCCCAGTTCCATATATGGCAATGGTCTATTTGCATATAGACCTCCTGCAGATCTGACTTGTTATGGCTCACTGGTCTGTGTAGAGTATGGTCTGAGTCCTGCATGTCAACGCACCGGTCTGAGTCCTGCATGTCAACGCACTGGTCTGTGTAGAGAACGGGCTGAGTCCTGCATGTCAACGCGCCGGTCTGTGTAGAGTACGAGCTGAGTCCTGCATGTCAACGCACCGGTCTGTGTAGAGAACGGGCTGAGTCCTGCATGTCAACGCACTGGTCTGTGTAGAGAACGATCTGAGTCCTGCATGTCAACGCACCGGTCTGTGTAGAGAACGGGCTGAGTCCTGCATGTCAACGCACCGGTCTGTGTAGAGTACGGGCTGAGTCCTGCATGTCAACGCGCCGGTCTGTGTAGAGAACGGGCTGAGTCCTGCATGTCAACGCACCGGTCTGTGTAGAGTACGGGCTGAGTCCTGCATGTCAATGCACCGGTCTGTGTAGAGTACGGGCTGAGTCCTGCATGTCAACGCACCGGTCTGTGTAGAGTACGGGCTGAGTCCTGCATGTCAACGCACCGGTCTGTGTAGAGTACGGGCTGAGTCCTGCATGTCAACGCACCGGTCTGTGTAGAGTACGGGCTGAGTCTTGCATGTCAACGCACCTGTCTGTGTAGAGTACGGGCTGAGTCCTGCATGTCAATGCACCGGTCTGTGTAGAGTACGGGCTGAGTCCTGCATGTCAACGCACCGGTCTGTGTAGAGAACGATCTGAGTCCTGCATGTCAACGCACCGGTCTGTGTAGAGAACGATCTGAGTCCTGCATGTCAACGCACCGGTCTGTGTAGAGTACGGGCTGAGTCCTGCATGTCAACGCACCGGTCTGTGTAGAGTACGGGCTGAGTCCTGCATGTCAACGCGCCGGTCTGTGTAGAGAACAGGCTGAGTCCTGCATGTCAACGCACCGGTCTGTGTAGAGTACGGGCTGAGTCCTGCATGTCAACGCACCGGTCTGTGTAGAGTACGGGCTGAGTTCTGCATGTCAACGCGCCGGTCTGTGTAGAGTACGGGCTGAGTCCTGCATGTCAACGCACCGGTCTGTGTAGAGTACGGGCTGAGTCCTGCATGTCAACGCACCGGTCTGTGTAGAGAACGGGCTGAGTCCTGCATGTCAACGCGCCGGTCTGTGTAGAGTACGGGCTGAGTCCTGCATGTCAACGCACCGGTCTGTGTAGAGAACGGGCTGAGTCCTGCATGTCAATGCAATAGAATCCTACTCTGATATGTTCTGCCTACAAGAAAGTGTCTTGCATAGTTAGTTTTGTTGTTTTGGTATGTTGCATTGAAAGTGGCTAATATTGCGTTGATTTGATTACAATTCCCACAGTAAAAGGAAAGGTTGATAGTGTTAACAGGGAAAACTCTAGAACAGTAGTCGCCAACCTTTTCTGAGTCAAGATCACTTTCTGAGTCAAAATGCAGGCCGAGATCTACAGCTCAGATGTTTGTATTAAAATGGCTTTAAAAAAAATGTACGCCTTTGCAATATTAACCAATTACAAACAGTACTGTAGCAATGAGGTTTGTGCAGTAGGCTACAGGCCCAAAACATTATAATGACATATTGGCTTTGCTTGAATTGCCCTGCCAATGCATTGCTGTTCAGGCCATCTTTTTAAATAATATTAAAACATTTGAGGTAGGTTACATGATCATACCAGTAATAAATCCGTTGTTGTATTACTTGTGAGGCACAGCTGAGTGAGCATACGTTTAAAAAAAAAAAGCTTTTTATTTTATTGGGCTGATGGTTCCTTCATCTGATGGTCAGTCTCAGGCGAAGGGCCCGCCTCAACATCCCTCCGCTCTCCCTTTCCTCCACGGACACTGACCAAAAAGGGACACGGTTTCCAGCTGATGGTGAAACTCGAGTCGCACCGCATTATTTCTGCCTCATGCACAAATTCGTGTTGTTACTCCTATGAACATATCAATATTCCTTGATATTAAAAAGACCCAAGCTGCTTATAATAACAACACAAGCCTATAGAGACACGTTCCTACTCATTCATTACTGCTGCAGTGCTTGTCGTAGCGCTGAGTGGAAATAAGAAGAATGCACATTTTATGGCTTATAAAAGTCTTGAATACAAAGTGTTGACAGGACTGAGTAAGAAGTTAAACATGAAGTCACTATTAAAACAGCAGCTCTTTGCCAAAGACGAATAAAATGTAAAGAAAGATTGGCCAGTGGATCGTGATCGACCAGCTGGTGACCACTACTCTAGAAGGCTGAGTGAAGATCAATCTCATGCTTCTCTCCATGGGCTGATATTTCTTCTGAGCGGAAGTCTCGTGGCTACAGCGCGCAGTTTAGAGGGAACATTGCTTGTGAACCTTACAAACCATGTAAAAAGTATAGACATTGTTGTACACTGAGTGTATAAAACATTAAGAACAGTTTCCTAATATATTTAGTTGTACCCCTGCCCCCTTTACCCTCAGAACGGCCTCAATTCGTTGGGGCATGGACTCTACAAGGTGTCGAAAGCGTTCCACAGGGATGCTGGACCATGTTGACTCCAATGCTTCCAAATGATGTCACGTTGGCTGGGTTTCTTTTTGGTGGTGGACCATTCTTGACACACAGGAAACTTTTGATCGTGAAAAACCCAGCAGCGTTGCAGTTCTTGACACAAACCGGCGTGGCACCTGCAATCATACCCCGTTCAAAGGGAACTTTCATCTACACTGATCGAAGTGGATTTAACAGGTGACATCAATTAGGGATCATAGCTTTCACCTGGATTCACCTGGACAGTCTAAGTCAAGGAATAATAATAATAAACAAATGACGATGTGTTATGTAAGAGGATAATAATGAATATTAAATAATGTGCTCAGGAATGCTCACTTAATCTCTGGTCAATGTAACCTATATACAGTACAGTCTTAAATGTATCTAACAGGACTCAACTTAACAACGCAGTCCCCAACCAAATCACTCCCTCATAGATTCATCTACCCACTAAAACAATGGGTTAAGTGAATTGCGAAAACAAGCTGTATGATCCCAGATGGGATGTTGCCCTATAAGGCGGTAATACCTGGTGATAAATACCATAGAGGAACTCTGCAGGAGAGCCGGAGAATCAAAAGAGAAATCTCATTTGAAACGTCCCGTGAGTTTGGGCCTGATTATTCTGTGAGTATAGGCTCTGGCCTGCGAGGGCAGACCGGCTCTGTTCTGCAGTAGGGGAGACAGGTGATTCCAGGTGATTAATGAGGGAACAGCCATGGGTTGCGTCCCAAATGGCACCCCATTCCCTATATAGTGGATTACTTTGTTACTTCGTAAATGAGACAGTATTAGACAGTGTTCCAGGTAGATAACATACAGTATTAGACTGTGTTCCAGGCAGATAAGATGGAGACAGTATTAGACCGTGTTCCAGGTAGATGAGATGCACAGTATTAGACTGTGTTCCAGGCAGATAAGATGGAGATAGTATTAGACCGTGTTCCAGGCAGATAAGATGGAGACAGTATTAGACCGTGTTCCAGGTAGATGGAGACAGTATTAGACTGTGTTCCAGGTAGATGGAGACAGTATTAGACTGTGTACCAGGTAGATGGAGACAGTATTAGACCGTGTTCCAGGCAGATAAGATGGATATAGTATTAGACCATGTTCCAGGTAGATGGAGACAGTATTAGACCGTGTTCCAGGCAGATGAGATGGATATAGTATTAGACCATGTTCCAGGTAGATGGAGACTGTATTGGACTGTGTTCCAGTATCCACACCTTTAAGTTTGTGTGCTAGTATAGACATTGGACTACATCCTGTGACAAACCTCTTCAAGGTTAGGAGAGTTTGTCACAAATTAAGCAGGAGACTGTCACCAAAATCACCCCAGAATGAGAGTTCCTTCGAACACCTGTGTGTCTGTTGCTCTGTCCTGGTCCTCCCAGACCGCAGGCGAGGTCAAGGATAGCAGGGTTCAGTACACGAATCGGGTTTTCGGTAGGTCCAGGTCCAAACGGCAACAGGTAAGTCCAAACAGTCCAGCTTATACACGGTAAATCCAGCTGAGATAATATATATACAGTGCCTTGCGAAAGTATTCGGCCCCCTTGAACTTTGCGACCTTTTGCCACATTTCAGGCTTCAAACATAAAGATATAAAACTGTATTTTTTTGTGAAGAATCAACAACAAGTGGGACACAATCATGAAGTGGAACGACATTTATTGGATATTTCAAACTTTTTTAACAAATCAAAAACTGAAAAATTGGGCGTGCAAAATTATTCAGCCCCTTTACTTTCAGTGCAGCAAACTCTCTCCAGAAGTTCAGTGAGGATCTCTGAATGATCCAATGTTGACCTAAATGACTAATGATGATAAATACAATCCACCTGTGTGTAATCAAGTCTCCGTATAAATGCACCTGCACTGTGATAGTCTCAGAGGTCCGTTAAAAGCGCAGAGAGCATCATGAAGAACAAGGAACACACCAGGCAGGTCCGAGATACTGTTGTGAAGAAGTTTAAAGCCGGATTTGGATACAAAAAGATTTCCCAAGCTTTAAACATCCCAAGGAGCACTGTGCAAGCGATAATATTGAAATGGAAGGAGTATCAGACCACTGCAAATCTACCAAGACCTGGCCGTCCCTCTAAACTTTCAGCTCATACAAGGAGAAGACTGATCAGAGATGCAGCCAAGAGGCCCATGATCACTCTGGATGAACTGCAGAGATCTACAGCTAAGGTGGGAGACTGTCCATAGGACAACAATCGTCTATTGCACAAATCTGGTCTTTTTGGAAGAGTGGCAAGAAGAAAGCCATTTCTTAAAGATATCCCTAAAAAGTGTCGTTTAAAGTTTGCCACAAGCCACCTGGGAGACACACCAAACATGTGGAAGAAGGTGCTCTGGTCAGATGAAACCAAAATTGAACTTTTTGGCAACAATGCAAAATGTTATGTTTGGCGTAAAAGCAACACAGCTCATCACCCTGAACACACCATACCCACTGTCAAACATGGTGGTGGCAGCATCATGGTTTGGGCCTGCTTTTCTTCAGCAGGGACAGGGAAGATGGTTAAAATTGATGGGAAGATGGATGGAGCCAAATACAGGACCATTCTGGAAGAAAACCTGATGGAGTCTGCAAAAGACCTGAGACTGGGACGGAGATTTGTCTTCCAACAAGACAATGATCCAAAACATAAAGCAAAATCTACAATGGAATGGTTCAAAAATAAACATATCCAGGTGTTAGAATGGCCAAGTCAAAGTCCAGACCTGAATCCAATCGAGAATCTGTGGAAAGAACTGAAAACTGCTGTTCACAAATGCTCTCCATCCAACCTCACTGAGCTCGAGCTGTTTTGCAAGGAGGAATGGGAAAAAATGTCAGTCTCTCGATGTGCAAAACTGATAGAGACATACCCCAAGCGACTTACAGCTGTAATCGCAGCAAAAGGTGGCGCTACAAAGTATTAACTTCAGGGGGCTGAATAATTTTGCACGCCCAATTTTTCAGTTTTTGATTTGTTAAAAAAGTTTGAAATATCCAATAAATGTCGTTCCACTTCATGATTGTGTCCCACTTGTTGTTGATTCTTCACAAACAAATACAGTTTTATATCTTTATGTTTGAAGCCTGAAATGTGGCAAAAGGTCGCAAAGTTCAAGGGGGCCGAATACTTTCGCAAGGCACTGTATATATATATTTATATAAATAAGTCAGAAGTTTACATACACCTTAGCCAAATACATTTAAACTCAGTTTTTCACAATTCCTGACATTTAATCCTTGTAACAATTCCATGTCTAAGGTCTGTTTGGATCACCACTTCATTTTAAGAATGTGAAATGTCAGGATAATAGTAGAGAGAATGATTTATTTCAGCTTTTATTTCTTTCATCACATTCCCAGTGGGTCAGAAGTTTACATACACTCAATTAGTATTTGGTAGCGTTGCCTTTAAAATATTTAACTTGGGTCAAACGTTTCGGGTAGCCTTCCACAAGCTTCCCACAATAAGTTGGGTGAATTTTGGCCTACTCCCCCTGACAGAGCTGGTGCAACTGAGTAAGGTTTGTAGGCCTCTATGCTCGCACACGCTTTTTCCACGTGCTTTTCAGTTCAGTTTCAGATCTTCTATGGGATTGAGGTCAGGGCTTTGTGATGGCCACTCCAATACCTTGACTTTGTTGTCCTTAAGCCATTTTGCCACAACTTTGAAAGTATGCTTGGGGTCATTGTCCATTTGGAAGACCCATTTGTGACCAAGCTTTAACTTCCAGACTGATGTTGTGAGATGTTGCTTCACTATATCCACATAATTTTCCTGCCTCATGATGCCATCTATTTTGTGAAGTGCACCAGTCACTCCTGCAGAAAAGCACCCCACAACATGATGCTGCCACCCCCATGCTTCACGGTTGGGATGGTGTTTTCAGCTTGCAAGCCTCCCACTTTTGCCTCCAAACATAACGATGGTCATTATGGCCAAACAGTTCTATTTTTGTTTCATTAGACTACGATCTTTGTCCCCATGTGCAGTTGCAAACCGTAGTCTGGCTTTTTTTATGGCGGTTTTGGAGCAGTGGCTTCTTCCTTGTTGAGCGGCCTTTCAGGTTATGACCACATAGGACTCGTTTTGCTGTGGATATAGATACTTTTGTAGCGGTTTCCTCCAGCATCTTCTCAAGGTCCTTTGCTGTTGTTCTGGGATTGATTTGCACTTCTCGCAGCAAAGTATGTTAATCTCTAGGATACAGAAAGCATCTCCTTCCTGAGCGGTATGAAGGCTACGTGGTCCCATGGGGTTTATAATTGCTTACTATTGTTTGTATAGATGAACGTGGTACCTTCAGGCATTTGGAAATTGCTCCCAAGGATGAACCAGACTTGTGGAGGTCTACCATCACTTTTCTGAGGTCTTGGCTGATTTCTTTTGATTTTCCCATGATGTCAAGCAAAGAGGCACTGAGTTTGAAGGTAGGCCTTGAAATACATCCACAGGTACACCTCCAATTGTCTCAAATTGTCAATTAGCCTATCAGAATCTTCTAAAGCCATGACATCATTTTCTGGAATTTTCCAAGCAGTTTAAAGGCACAGTCAACTCAGTGTATGTACACTTCTGACCCACTGGAATTGTGATACAGTGAATTATAACTGAAATAATCTGTCTGTAAACAATTGTTGGAAAAATTACTTGTGTCATGCATAAAGTAGATGTCCTAGCTGACGTGCCAAAACTATAGTTTGTTAACAAGAAATTTGTGGAGTGGTTGAAAAATTAGTTTTAATGGACTCCAACCTAAGTGTATGTAAACTTCCGACTTCAACTGTGTGTGTATATATCTATATCTATATATCTATCTATATATATATATATCTATATATCTAACTTCTCCTATTCTCTCCCGTATTTCATATGGTCCTTTCCATATGGCTAGTAGTTTATAGTGGGGCCCAGCACTAACATCTTACCTCCTGGTTGATATTCCTTCAGGGTAGCCTGCCGGTTATACATGTGCCGCTAGTGCTCTTGTGCTTGCCTCATGTGATCTCTGACGATGGGCATGACTGTGGCTATCCTGTCTTGCATTGCCGTGACGTGTTCTATAACACTAGTATATGGGGTGGATTGATGCTCCCAGGTTTCCCAGGCGATGTCTAAAATTCCCCGGGTGCGCCTCCCATATACCAGCTCAAAGGGGGAAAACCCCAGCGAGGCTTGGGGAATCTCTCTAATGGCAAACATCAGATATGGCAACAGGCAATATTTTCGGAAGCCATTGTCCGAAGGGAATGGCTTCTGGGTAGTGAGTGGCATAATCTCGGATGACCCGAATGTATTGGTGCCCTCTGGCGGATTTGGGTAGCGGGCCCTCTATATCTATCCTCTCAAACAGCATTTCGATTATGGGGAGTGGCACGAACGGGCTTCTAACAGCTGGTCGGGAAGCTGTTAACTGGCACTCTCCACAATGCCGAGCCACTTCAGCCTGAATTCCTGGCCAGTAAAACCTCCTTACAATCCTGTCTCGGGTTTTATCGATACCAAGGTGTCCACCCAGAATGTGCCCATGAGCTAGGTCCAGTACTGTCCTCCGGTACCGGGTGGGGATCAACAACTGTTCCACCACATCAACCCCTCTGTACACCAAATCCTTTTCATGATGAAGTGAAAACTATTAGGCATCGTCCCATCATTTATTGGGGTACCATCTACGACCTGCACATCTGCTCTGGCTTGCTGCAGGGTTGGATCCTAGTTTTGGGCCGTCCCGAAATTAGTCAGGGACCCTAACAGGTCTGTTGGTTCTAGATAGTCGTCCTCTGGATCTAGATCGACCCCGGCCCCACTAGAACCAGGCTGCTCATTATGGATGAGGTCTGCCACTTCTTCCTCATCCTCCCCTACTAGCACCTGTGAGGTTGGCCCCTGGGAGACCTTCTCTTTTCTTGGCTTTGGTTGAAGGCCACATGCCATTTCCTGCTTGTTGGTGTTCATTCTGGTTGAATAAAGACATTTAACCAGAATTTAGGCCATCACATCAAAAAATGAGGAACCAGTATCTCCACAGTTAGTTGAGGGGAGAGTAGGCTCCTAAAGCCCAGACTCGGAGGCTCTGTTAGAAGCGGTCACTACAATGTAACCAGTGATGTAGTGGTAAAAGAAAATAGGTGGGTAAACTCTGATTGTCGTTCCCTGTGGAAAAAGTAACACTTTCTATACAGTACCAGTCAAAAGTTGACACACCTACTCATTCAAGGGTTTTTCTTTATTTTTTACTATATTCTACATTTAGAATAATAGTGAAGACATCAAAACTATGAAATAACACATGGAATCATGTAGTAACCAAAAACAAGTGTTAAACAAATGTATTTTATATTAGAGATTCCTCAAAGTAGCCACCCTTTGCCTTGATGACATCTTTGCACACTCTTGGCATTCTCTCAACCAACTTCATGAGGAATGCTTTTCCAACAGTCTTGAAGTAGTTCCCACATATGCTGAGCACTTGTTGGCTTCTTTTCCTTCACTCTGCGGTTGAACTCATCTCAAACCATCTCAATTGGTTTGAGGTCAGGTGATTGTGGAGGCCAGGTCATCTGATGCAGTACTCCATAACTCTCATTCTTGGTCAAATAGAGCATACACAGCCTGGAGGTGTGTTGAATTATTGTCCTGTTGAAAAACATATGATACTCCCACTAAGCCCAAACCAGATGGGATGGTGTATCGCTGCAGAATGCTGTGTTAGCCATGCTGGTTAAGTGTGCCTTGAATTCTAAATAAATCACAGACAGTGTCTCACAAAGATACAGCGGTTGGAACCAAAAATCTCAAATTTAGACTCATCAGACCTTTGCTCATGTTTCTTGGCCCAATCAAGTCTCTTCTTCTTATTGGTGTCCTTTAGTAGTGGTTTCTTTGCAGCAATTCGACCACGAAGGCCTGATTTACACAGTCGCCTCTGAACAGTTGATGTTGAGATGTGTCTGTTACTTGAACTCCTCATTTCTGAGGCTGGTAACTCGAATGAACTTATCCTCTGTAGCAGAGGTAACTCTGGGTCTTCCTTTCCTGTGACTGTCCTCATGCGAGCCAGTTTCATCATAGTGTTTTCTTGGGTTTTGTGACAGCACTTAAAGAAACTTGAAAAGTTATTGAAATGTTCCAGATTGACCGACCTTCATGTCTTAAAGTAAAGATGGACTGTTGTTTCTCTTTGCTTACTTGAGCTGTTCTTGCCATAATATGGACTTGGTCTTTTACCAAATAGGACTGTCTTCTGTATACCACCCTTACCTTCTCACAATACAACTGGTTGGCTCAAACGTAATAAGGAAAAAAAATCCACAAATTAACTTTTAACAAGGCACACTTGTTAACTGAAATGCATTCCAGGTGACTACCTCATGAAGCTGGTTGAGAGAATACCAAAAGTGTTCAAAGCTGCCAACCAAGCAAAGGGTGTCTACTTTGAAGAATCTCAAATACAAAATATACACTAACGTTCAAACGTTTGGGGTCACTTAGAAATGTCCTTGTTTTCCATGAAAACATACATGAAATGAGTTGCAAAATGAATAGGAAATATAGTCAAGATGTTGACAAGGTTATAAATAATGATTTTTAATTGAAATAATAATTGTGTCCTTCAAACTTGGCTTTTGTCAAAGAATCTTCCATTTAAAGCAATTACAGTTTTGCAGACCTTTGGCATTCAAGTTGTCAATTTGTTGAGGTAATCTGAAGAGATTTCACCCCATGCTCCCTGAAGCACCTCCCACAAGTTGGATTGGCTTGATGGGCACTTCTTACGTACCATACGGTCAAGCTGTTCCCACGACAGCTCAAAAGGATTGAGTTTCAGTGACTGTGCTGGCCACTCCATTATAGACATAAAACCAGCTGACTGCCTCTTCCCTAAATAGTTATTGCATAGCTTGGAGCTGTGCTTTGGGTCATTGTCCTGTTGTAGGAGGAAATTGGCTACAATTAAGCGATGCCCACAGGGTATGGCATGGCTTTGCAAAATGGAGTGATAGCCTTCCTTCTTCAAGATCCCTTTTACCCTGTACAAATCTCCCACTTTACCACCAAAGCACCCGCAGACCATCACATTGCCTCCACCATGCTCCTCCAACATATTTTCATTTTTTCATTCTCATGAATGTTCTTCTCTGTGATCCGAACATCTCAAACTTACATTCGTCTATCCATAACACTTTTTTTCCAATCTTCCTCTGTCCAGTGTCTGTTCTTTTTCCATCTTAATATTTTATTTCTATTGGTTAGTCTGAGATATGGCTTTTTCTTCGCAACTTTGCCTAGTTGGCCAGCATCCTGGAGTCGCCTCTTCACTGTTGACGTTGAGACTGGTGTTTTGTGGGTACTATTTAATGAAGCTGCCAGTTGAGGACTTGTGAGGTGCCTGTTTCTCAAACTACATACTTGTCCTCTTGCTCAGTTGTGCACTCTCATTCATCTTCCCATTCTGGTTAGAGCCAGTTTGTGCTGTTCTGTGAAGAGTGTAGTACACAGCGTTATACGAGATCTTCAGTTTCTTGGCAATTTCTCACATGGAAAAGCCTTAATTTATCAGAACAAGAATAGACTGACGAGTTTCAGAAGAAAGTTATTTGTTTCTGGCCATTTTGAGCTTGTAATCAAACCCACAAATGCTGAAGCTCCAGATACTGAACTAGTCTAAAGGCCAGTTTTATTGCTCATTTAATCAGCACACAGTTTTCAGCTGTGCTAATATAATTGCAAAAGGGTTTTCTAATGATCAATTAGCCTTTTAAAAGGATAAACTTGGATTAGCTAACACAACGTACCATTGAACACAGGAGTGATGGTTGCTGATAATGGGCCTCTGTGCGCCTATGTAGATATTCCATTAAAATTCAGCCGGGCCTCCCGGGTGGCGCAGTAGTCTAAGGCACTGCATCGCAGTGCTAGCTGTGCCACCAGAGACTCTGGGTTTGAGCCCAGGCTCTGTCGCAACCGGCCGCGTCCAGGAGGTCCATGGGGCGGCGCACAATTGGCCCAGCGTCATCCGGGATAGGGAGGGCTTGGCCGGCAGGGATATCCTTGTCTTGCCGCGCACTAGCGACTCCTGTGGTGGGCTGGGCGCAGTGCATGCTGACCAGGTCGCTAGTTGTACGGTATTTCCTCCGATACATTGGTGCGGCTGGCTTCCGGGTTGGATGTGCATTGTGTCAAGAAGCAGTGCGGCTTGGTTGGCTTGTGTTTCGGAGGACGCATGGCTCTCGACCTTCGCCTCTCACAAGTTTGAACGGGAGTTGCAGCGATGAGTCAAGATTGTAACCACTACCAATTGGATACCACGAAATTGGGGGGGGAAATTAAATGAAAAAGTCAGCAGTTTCCAGCTACAATAGTCATTTACAACATTACCAATGTCAACACTTTATTTCTGATCAATTTTATGTTATTTTAAAATGGTCAACATTTTTTTTTTTTATCAAAAACAAGGGCATTTCTAATGGACCCCAAACTCTTGAATGGTAGTGTATTTTGATTTGTTTAACACTTTTTTGGGGTTACTACATGATTCCATATGTGTTACTTCATAGTTTTGATGTCTTCACTATTATTCTACAATGTAGAAAATAGTAAAAATAAAGAAAAACCCTGGAATGAGTAGGTGTGTCCAAACCTTTGACTGGTACTGTACTTTAAAAACTGTGTTTTACGCTCCACTACATCACTGAATGTAATTGAATAGTGATGACAACGGATGTACTTGCATATTAATAGTCTACGCACTGTAAGGGGCATTCCAAGTAGTGTCATTTAGGTGTGCTATCTTAATTTGATCACTCTGTGGTCACAGATAATGTTCCTGTCCAGCAGGAAATGCAAACGTGTGTATTCCAGGCTTCTGAAGTTTGTAATTTCAACTTTAAAAGGTCAGACTTGATTTGCCCTAACGAACTATGGATCAACCTCTACAAAATTGTGCATTCATTATAATCCACATAATAATTAATGTTCTGTTGCTGCAGGATTATTTTCTTGCTGTGAGACCAGTCAAATGAAGATAGGACACCTGTACTAAGTGGTCTACAGACCAGAGTCCAGTAGTAATCTAAACCTGGCCGTGAGGAGCCCACTGCGGACTAACTTCATGATTAGAGCGAGACCATCCCCATCCCATGGCATCTGAACATCAGTTTTACTTCCATAGATCAGTCTGAAACTACAGGTTTGACTGACTTCTAGAACACTGTAGATCTCTGCATAATGCTCCAACCAGGGACACAATTATTGTACAACTCTGCAGAAATGAAAGACATCTCACTGTCTGGTACTGTTCCTCACCATTCTCCCCTATGACATTCAGAATAGTTATCCACTACTGTATTTCTCTGAGCTGTTATTTCAACAAATCAAAACCACAGTATGTTTCTATAACTGGCTTAGTGAGATAGCTATATAAATAATGAAAGTGTAACCTTGAGAATACAAGCACCCAAATAATCAGCCTTAAAGCCTCTGCAGCGAGGACTGCAGCCCAGCACAGCTCAGAGGGAAGGTATACAGGTATGAGATTTCCCGAGTGTTGCCTGGACAAATTGCACGCGAAAACAAAAACAATGAATCAAGTTAGAAGGCCACCTGGAGTTTGTTTCAGCAGAGAGTCCATCATAAGGCCCCTGCTTTAGCTAGGTTGCGTTACAAATGGCACCCTATTCCCTATTCAAGGGAACCACTTGTCAAAAGTAGTGCACTATAAAGGGAATAGGGTGCCATTTGGGACGCATGCCTAGAGACCATTATCCAGGCCAAGAACTAGGAAGCACTGGTTGGTGCAACTTTTTGTAATCCATTTGTGAGAGACCCCCATTAACATAACTGTACTGTTACTGGAGAAAATGAGGCTCATTATGAGGCTCACGATCTACCTAAAGGGTGAGGTAGCAGCCGTGTGTCGTGAACAAATGGCACCCTATTCCCTATGTAGTGCACTACTTTCACCAGGACCCATGGCCCATAGATGCAATCAGTGTGTCATAAACAAGAGTTCATGTCATTGTTGACCTTACCAGATCAATCAATTACATTTATTTATAGAGCCCTTTTAACATCAGCCGATGTCACAAAATGCTATATAGAAACCCAGCCTAAAACCCCAAACAGCAAGTAATACAGATGTAGAAGCAGGCTGTTTTAAACAAGACTACATGTCATTGTTGCTCTTACCAGATGCAGGCTGTTCTAAACAAGAATACATGTCATTGTTGCCCTTCCCTAAGGCAGGCTACCCCCTGTACTGTACGTTCGTGATTGATTCTAAATCCAACACTGTAGCAGGGATTGTAACCCATGCAGAACAGAATAATACTGTGGTTCCTTACCTGGGTGTCCTGTGTAACACACACATTTGAAGGAGAAAGGTGAAACTTGGAGACACGTTCCATTACGACAAACTCTTTCACAGTTCTCTCGTCCAATCACATCAGAGCAGTTAGCCCCTGAGGGAAAAGATAAAGCATGAATTATGAATCATTTAAAATTAACAAAATGGTTTAGATAAGTATCTAGATTCTACATTCTTATAAATTGGATCTATAGTATTTTATTCGTATAGATTGGATCTACAGTATTTTATTCATATAGATTCAATCTATTGTTTTTTATTTGATTTGAAGAAACGTAGGGTCAACAATTACCTACAGTAATTAACTATGCAGATTCTGGAAATTAAATTAAACTGAAAGACATCATTGCAGCTTGAAAGTCTACATCGAAACTCTCACTTACGGTGGCCCCATTGCACAAAGTTAGTTAGTTACTGCATAATGCATTTCTAATGATAACCGTGTTCATTTCATGATTCAGATGACTTGTGATGTCAAAAACATGACAAGTTAGCTCCTAAGTCTTCAGAGCCAATGTTTAAACAACGTTTGAGAGCCATCGTTTATTGACAAAGACATGGTGAGAGAAGGAATCAAATCTAAATGAAAATGGTAGAGAGGAGGTAAAGTAATTAAGAATGCATTCAGGTGGTACAAAAACCCATTCCAGAAATAATTATGGTGATTACCGCAAAATGAAGTCCTGGAAGAAAATATTGTTCACATAAATAGCCCATAGGGTATCTGTGTCTACATACCAAATAGCACCCTTTTCCCAATGAAGTGCACTACTTTTGACCAGAGCCCTATGTGTACTATGAAGGGAAAAGGGTGCAGTTTGGGACAGAATCTGGATATTCTTGAAATAAATGCATTAAGCTAGATGAGAACTAGTAATTATGATAGATAAATAATATGGAAGTATCTCCAAGCAATAGGGTTGTAACATTAGGGTTATGTTCCAAATTGCACCCTATTCTCGATATAGTGCACTATTTTTTACCAGAGCCCACAACGTATGGAATAGGGTGCCATTTGGGACACAGGCTTAGCCTCCAGGTAGGTAGGTGGATTCTGTCACGGCAGATTTAATTAACGAGAGCAATTTATTTTAGCATTTATAGTAATTGAAGGTACAACAATCCATTGAGTTTAGCATTTGGTGGATGAGTACAGGGTGTAAAGTAAAGCATCAAACCCTGATGAAGGCTATTTGGCCACAACATTGGTTAAATAAATCCACTGCAAGGAGAGGGGAGTGTGCAACTTTAGCATTTTCACAAAGTAGCTTAAAAAGAGATCAACATCCATTTTTGGACTACCGGTATATATAGCGTATCTCTGGCGGGGGGGGGGGGGGGGGGGGGGGGGGGGGACTTTGTTGTTGTTTGAACTGCAGAATGCCCCTTTAAAAACATAACAGTAGTAACATCAAAGTCATAATTCTCAGTTTTATTCCTCACCTGTAAAAAGTGGAGGGCACAAACACTTATACGTTGCGTGGATGTGATGTGTCGTACCATTGGTTACACAGACTCCTTCGTTCTCACATGGGTTTTCCAAACACGCATCAAACTTCTCACAGAACTTTCCAGAGTAATGCTGGCGGCACTGACAGCGGTACGCTCCGTCTTCCCAAAAGCTTGTCCTACAAACACCGTTCCCGGAGCAGAGTCGCACTAGTGGGCTGCTTTGACACTGTTGTTCCTTCACAGAGACGTTGAGACGAAGACCCAGCTTGCAGAGCTGTGAATTCCCCTCATGCGAAGCTATGAAATAATGAAGGCCCGGGAGAAGCCACTTAGGTTGGACCTGCCTAGACGCATTCATAACGTCATCGGAACAGAGAAACTGGTCTTGTGACTGTGGTGCAGTGGAACAACTTTCAAAGTCCTCCTTTGACACATTGAGGATCCTGATACCGTATAAATCCAGAGTGGCATCAATAGAAACAAACAGCTTGACGCCAAACTGCACCTCTAGAGGACAAATCTGAGGTAAGTTCCAAGTTGGCGGAACATCTGACTTTTGGGTCTCTGTCCTTTCTTGATCACCCCAACATTGGACCATACTATCACAGATGTTTTCCATGAGTGTCCATTTCACCTGAGCAGTTTGTGGTTGTAGGTGCCATTCCAGATTGGCTGGTCGGTTGCAGACTGTCTGGCTGTGAACAACTATGCAGCCATTGAGAAAATAGCTTATTATGACAGCGATGATGTGAAATGAAAGCCTCTGCATTTTTAAGTTTCTCCCTTTTGCTGCTTCCCTATTCGCTTTCGTACAGGTCTTCAGAGCTTTCGTACAGGTCTTCAGAGCTTTCGTACAGGTCTTCAGAGCATTCCTGAAGACATTTAATTTGAGGAATGTTCAGGGTAAAAGAGATGTAGTTAAATTCCTGTCTGATAAAGTCAGAGGTCCAATGGAGGAGGCTTGATGAACGTCATGGCAACACACCAACCTAAAGACAAAACAAGTAAGAGTTTGATTAGCTAAAATCAATCAAAAATATCATATTTTCTGTCAATATGACAACCTTGAATGATGCTGCTGATGAAAAATGTAAATGTAATTAAAAAGTTATGTTTATACTGCCTGGACTTCCAACAATGTGAACGTCAACTAAACTAGTTAAGTTTTACTCTAAACAATTTTGTGTCAACATGACAACATTTTGAATGACAGTCCTAATCCTCAAAATATACAATCAAGTTTAAGTAAGTCAGTTCTGACGTTGCAGGCTACATGTATAGTTAACACTGCAGTGACTTTATCATCAGTTGTTTGATCTGACCTAGGATCGAATACTATTATATAAGCGCTAGTCTGCCTGAAGCGAGAGATGGGAAAGGCGGGTTGACACTTTTGGGACTATTCTATTAGCAAGTAGAGCTCAATTAAGCACAGATAAAGTATTTGAAATAATTTCAAATAGTATTTTAACCCAGGTATGGGTTGTACCGCTGCTGACCACCGAGAATGTCACATAGCCTCATTTCCCTGAGGTTTATACAACCAGTGACAGCGTCAGATAAAATATTTCCTCTCTCGCTCACACACACACACAGACACACACAGACAGATCCCTCAGTGTCAAGCATGTGAGATGAGTTAAACCAGAAGCAGTTGTCTCTCTCCCCTAGGACCTTCTCTAACCCGTGTACTCCAGATAAAAGAACTAGGGAGTAGAGATAAAAAAGCCCTGTCTACGTCCCAAATGACACGCTATGGGCCCTGGTCAGAAGTAGTGCACTATATAGGGAATAGGGTGCCATTTGAGACACCCATCCCCCAGTGTTACTGTAACTGCACATTCCCACTGTCAGATCTGTCTGACTCAAAATGACTGATATGAATAACGGCCTGGTGATAAAGTAATACATAGAGAAGTGTGAATACACGGAGCAGTAGTATCAATACAAGGGGGAGTGATAAAGTCAATGAGATTGGGGAGGGTATTGTGACTGAATGCTTTGTAGGGAACTCGGTAGCGGCCTACACCGTTTGACAGAGCAAGCTGTCTGGAGAGGGATTGTTCCTGCTTTGCATTGGCAAAGATCCCTTTGACCTGAATACATTGTATTTCTATCAACGGTTGTTTTATCCACATTGTATGATTGTAAAGCAATGAGAAACAATCATGCGAGCGTACTGTAGTCAATTGCAATGACATGGTGACAATGCTGGACATACTGTAGTTATCTCTATCAATAATGAACCATGTTTCCAGTTTAAACATGGTGTCCTTGTATATGAAACCATATCACAATCCCTTCCCATCTATAGCCATCCCATTGAAGTGTTATCCTTTCTGAACACTCAGGAAACGTTACACTGTAGTATGGATAGCAGACACACTCACGACCAGACCAGACAGACCAGACAGACAGTTAGAGAGTTAGAGAGAGGAGGATGACAGTGAAAGAAAAAGGAAGACAGAAGAAAGAGAGAATCTTCCAGTGCAGCAGCCCTGTAGCAGTACCATCATCAACAACCAGGCCTGGAGCAGTACCATCATCAACAACCAGGCCTGGAGCAGTACCATCATCAACAACCAGGCCTGGAGCAGTACCATCATCAACAACCAGGCCTGGAGCAGTACCATCATCAACAACCAGGCCTGGAGCAGTACCATCATCAACAACCAGGCCTGTAGCAGTACCATCATCAACAACCAGGCCTGGAGCAGTACCATCATCAACAACCAGGCCTGGAGCAGTACCATCATCAACAACCAGGCCTGGAGCAGTACAATCATCAACAACCAGGCCTGGAGCAGTACCATCATCAACAACCAGGTCTGAAGCAGGGCAGTACCATCATCAACAACAAGGACTGGAGCAGTACCATCATCAACAACCAGGACTGCAGCAGTACCATCATCAACAACCAGGTCTGTAGCAGTACCATCATCAACAACCAGGTCTGAAGCAGTACCATCATCAACAACCAGGCCTGTAGCAGTACCATCATCAACAACCAGGTCTGAAGCAGTACCATCATCAACAACCAGGCCTGGAGCAGTACCATCATCAACAACCAGGCCTGGAGCAGTACCATCATCAACAACCAGGTCTGTAGCAGTACCATCATCAACAACCAGGACTGGAGCAGTACCATCATCAACAACCAGGTCTGAAGCAGTACCATCATCAACAACCAGGCCTGTAGCAGTACCATCATCAACAACAAGGACTGGAGCAGTACCATCATCAACAACCAGGCTTGGGGCAGGGCAGGGCAGGGCATTACCATCAACAACCTTCCTTGATTAACAATTTGCAATTGTATATAACGGGGCTCTCCAACCCTGTTCCTGTAGAGCTACTGTCCTGTAGGGATTCACTCCAACCCTAATAAAGTGCACCTGATTCTAATAATGAATTGGTTGATAAACTGAATTAGATAAATTACCACTGGGCTTGGAGCGAAAACCGTACCGTTTGGGATGCAGTCGGAGACAGGAAGGAACGATGCCATTGTGTTCCTCAGCTCACCATCTCTCTCACAGTACAGTCGTTTGGGAGGGAGGTAAAGAAAAGAGCGTGGAAAGTCTGTACTGATAACCCAGCTTTACTGTGGATAAAGACAAATCCAGCTGCCCTTTACTATGCAAAGATTGTATAAATACTGTACATTTATTTTGTATTCATAAACAAATCAACTATGTTGCTATAATTAAAATAATAATATTTATTATATTGGGTAATAGACCAATAATAACGAGACTGGACAGTATAATTGTTTTACTGTGTTTCTATAGTAGGAAGAATAATCTCTATACGTGTGGAGGTTAATTACTATGTAATCAGAGGCTCATGATTACTGAACAAATAAAAAGGAAACCACAACTGGATACATAGGTTGTCTCCCAAATGGCAGAAAAATAAAAAGAGTGCCATAGAGTACCACAGTATGAGTCATAATACCCATAACACCTAGCAGTCAAACAGGGAAATGGTTCCAATCGTTTTTCCACCACTAATTTTTCCCATAGTGGATTTTAGAAACACTTAAAATAAGGGCTGTGTTTCGTGTAGGCTTACCCTGGCGTGACGTTTTAATAATAATGTCAATCTCTCTCGGACAAGGTGACTTTTATCAATATAGTCGCCTGTATTTATCCACAAAATAATAAAATGCTAATTGGCTGCTAATGTGGCTATCATAAAGAATTACAAATACCATGGTGATCTGGACGAGACTCCCAAATTGAAACAAAGGTAAGAATCTCTGGATTAACTATCTAATGTTAGCTAAATGTAGTAATGAATACATTGGCTACATTTCTTTAACTTGACAATGCTGTCAACTGTCTTGTGCAAGTTTTACATTGACACAATACCTGTTTAGCAAAAGGCTTCAGCTAGAGATGACGTGCAGATCCTACTTAACTATTGCTGTACATATACTAATTCTTCAAATATACTACATATTCTATCCATATACTGTCCATATTGTCTATTCATCCCATCACATTTATACTCCGGACTTCGACATTTCTCATCCTAATATTTCTTATTTAACTTTTTAGATTTGTGTGTATTGTTGTGTATTGTTAGATATCACTGTACTGGGATTTGTAGTCTTGCATGATGTCTACTTTGACGCTAATTAGCATTTTCGAATATGAGACTAAATACAGGCGACTATGTTGATAAAAGTCACCTTGTCCTAAAGAGATTTACAAGGTTATCAAAACGTCACCCCAGGGTAAGAATACACGAAACACAGCCTTTATTTTACGTGTTTCTAAACTCCCCTATGGAAAAAAAACTATTGGAAAGCTTTCCTTGTTTGACCACTAGGTTTTATGGGCATTATGACACCTCCACTGTGGGGCTCTATTTGGGGAGTATCCATGTTGTCAACAGGAACTGTCAGACATACTGAGGTATCAGATCCTAGCCTAATTATCAGCCTGGGAGGTTTTCTTTGAAGTAAACGTCAGAGTAACACCCAGGACTATAATCAAATACATGCTGGGTATTATTCCAGACCTGGGTACAAATAGTATTTGTTTTCCTTTCAAATATTTTGTGTGTTTGATTAAGCCTGTCTGGAGAGCCAAAAGGGCGCTTTTGGGACTAATCCATTGTGCCAAGCAAGATCCATGAAGCACACCTGAAGTATTTGAAAGAAAACAAATATTATCTGAACCCAGATCTGACAGGTATCATCTTTCATTAAACTCACCAGATGATACATTTAGTCAAGAGACAGGTCCGTTACCATGAAAACCACCATGAATATCAGTTTCAGAATTAGGAGGCAAGGCAATACACTTTCATCATGGATGAATTTCATGGGTAAATTAAGCTAATGCAGGAGAAAAAAAACATTTCTATCATCCAACCTTTGCTGTAAAATCTGTATCCAATAAGCATATTTGAATTAAACAACAACTCTATGCTTAATGTCTCAGCCTGCGTAGGTAACGCGTTTGCACCGAGTCCTTATTTACCATTATGAGATGTGAAATTAGGTTTTACAATACCAGTGAGAAGGAGCAACAAGCTTGAAGAGTGCTCTATGATTGATATTCAAATTCAAGCACAGGGGCACATGTCATAATATTGATGTATGAAAAGGGCTGAGAGAGCGTATTCATGCAACAGGCCTGGTCTAAAGAACCATGGCTACACCCCAAATAGCACTCTGTTTCCTAAATAGTGCCCTTCCATTGACCAGGGTCCATAGGGCTCTGGTCAAAAGTAGTGCACTGTGTAAGGAATACTGTAGGGTGCCATTTAGAATACAGACTGATACTTTCTAGATATGATAGAACCCAGATGAAGAGGTAGTCTCTTGAGTTCTCCTTCCGTACACACAAGGATGAAATTGGGCGATGCATGGGGAGAGGAAGAGGAGAAGAGGTAACCCAAATAACAAGGCGAGAGGGGTAAGGGGATGAATTGAAGAGGGCATGGTAGTCTGTAGAAGAGTGACCTTGGGGGGAGATAAACCGAAAATGACCGACATTGCCTTCCTCTTACCGAAGCAATGCTACACAACGTTCCAGTAGTTTGTTGTAGAACCATTATCTCGTCAACAGTAATAGCCTATACATTATGTTGATTCCTGCTATGAAAGTGTGTGCCTGGCCCTGTTTGGCTGTCGGCTGTTGTGTGGGCGAGCCACTCTCACCCCTCTTCCCACTGTGACACGGAGGAGGGAGAGCTGCATTCTGAGAAGCACAAGCATATGACCATTACTCAAAATGCTATTGGGAACAAATACAGTTTTCATAGCAACTACTGTCATTCTAGTTACAGAGAGGACAGTCACAGCTTTCTGCGAGTATATTATGTATTTCTCACCTCTTAACAGAGTTCATGGCACCACTTTACAACCGGAGTAGGCTGTAGTATGGTTTTGGTGAGTGGAGAGCACCATTTGCAGCACATCAAGTAGCCTAGGCCTAGCTCTGGAACAGTTTTTAGAACATTAGCCTACATGTACTGATAGATTCATCAATTAGCCTACATGTACTGATAGATTCATCAATTAGCCTACATTTACTGATAGATTCATCAATTAGCCTACATGTACTGATAGATTCATCAATTAGCCTACATTTACTGATAGATTCATCAATTAGCCTACATGGCTAATAGATATATAGCAACAACATAATATTTATGTTCCCACTTCCTCACATGGTGCATAATAGAGCCTATAGGTCAATATGCACAAGGATGTCGGCAAATTCCCTGAAGATAATTTTAAAAAATTATCATTCTGGGGCCTCATATTGCATAGAAACTATTCTAAAATACTACTAACAAACATCATTTTGAATGTTCGTACACATAGAAAAAGTGTTATTTATCAAACAATCATATGCACATCGGTAAAAGATAACTGTTGATAAATACCAATTGTTCTCAGCCTCAGTGCACGCGTGTGACCTTGGCTATGCATTTCGAAACGCCCCCAATTAACCATATATGGTCAAAATCATCCTTTTAAAAGGCCATGGGGAATATATACAACGCCGTACCATGAAATAGCCTACAACAGCGCAACCAAAATATAGGTGCTCGTGCCAGAGATTGAGTACCACCAAAAGGTTTTATTTGGCTCCCTCAGTTGTGGTTTGACCAATAAAAATGAAAACATAGCTACAGAGGACCATTAGGACAATTCACGTTGCCTTAGCAATGGAAAATATATACAGAGCGAAAATATAAACGCAACATGTAAAGGGCTCCCGAGTAGCACAGCGGTCTAAAGGCATTGCATCTCAGTGCTAGAGGTGTCACTACAGACCCTGGTTCAATTCCAGGCTGTATCACAAACGGCCGTGAATGTCAATTAAGCCAGCCAGCCCCCCCCTCCCGCACCTCTCTAATTCAGAGGGGTTGGGTTAAATGCAGAGGGAAGACACATTACAGCTGAATGCATTCAGTTATACAACTGACTAGGTTTTGCCTGATGGTGTATGGAAATGTTCTCAGTTCATTTTGCATCCAGAACATAAAACATTGGCACATCGGGGGATGTGAGATGCCGATCAGCAAGCTGCAGCTGAAAAGTGCCCGTTGCCAAAAGCCAAAGGGTGGATAGCACTTTGATGTTCACCGAAACGGCATGGGTTCGCCTTTCTAAAGGAGGTCTTAAATCCTCGCAAAGATTCTTAAGATTGGTTTTGGGAAATGATATCTGATGAACCAATCTGTACCTCCTGCAAAAAAAAAAAGTCCCACCCGTCTCTAAAAATGCACTCTCTGCAAAATGCAGCGTTTGCCAAATTTTCCAACAGAGCAAGATCTGCCATCTCATTCGATTTCCCATTATGTCAGTGAAACAATGGTTACACTTTCACACGTACGTTTAACTTAACAAATGACCGTACTTTATATGGATTATTATCGTAACAAATGCACTGATGTGGTCAAATTATATATAGCCTGTATGTTGCATGAATTCACAATAGAAATACACCGCCATGCAATCTCCATAGACAAACATTGACAGTAGAACGGCCTTACTGAAGAGCTCAGTGACTTTCAATGTGACACCATTACAGGATGCCACATTTCAAACAAGTCAGTTCATCAACTTTCTGCCCTACTAGAGCTCAACTCGTTGTAGCGTGTAGCATGTAAAAACCATTGTCCTCGGTTGCAACACTCACTACCGAGTTCCAAACTGTCTCTGGAAGCAATGTCAGCACAATAACTGTTCGTCGGGAGTTTCATGAAATGGGTTTACATGGCTGAGCAGACGCATAAAACCCGAAGATCACCATGCGCAATGTCAAGTGTCGGCTGGAGTGGTGTAAAGCTTGCCGCCATTGGATTCTGGTGCAGTGGAAACTTGTTATCTGGAGTGATGTATCACGCTTCACCATCTGGCAGGCCGACGGACGAATCTGGGTTTGGCGGATGCATATTGTCACTGTAAAGTTTGGTGGATGAGTAAAAATGGTCCGGGGCTGTTTTTCATGGTTTGGGCTAGGCCTCTGAGTTCCTGTGAAGGGAAATCTTAACACTACAGCATACTACAATGACATTCTAGACAATTCTGTGCTTCTAAATTTGTGGCGACAGTTTGGGGAAGGCTCTTTCCTGTTCCAGCATGACAACGCCCCCAAGCACAAAGCCAGGTCCATACAGAAATGGTTTGTCGAGATCAGTGTGTAAGAACTTGCCTGGTCTGCACGGCTGACCTCACCTCCATCAAACACCTTTGGGATTAATTGGAACGCCGAATGCGAGCCAGGCCTAATCGCACAACATCAGTGCCCGACCTCACTAATGCTTGTGGCTGAATTGAAGCAAGTCCCTGCAGCAATGTTCCAACATCTAGTGGAAAGCCTTCCCAGAAGAGTAGAGGCTGTTACAGCAGCAAAGGGGGGACCAACTCCATATTAATGCCCATCATTTTGGAATGAGATGTTCAATGAGCAGCTGTCCACATACTCATGCAGTGTACATGAGGCCCCTGGATCCTATTTTTACATTTTGTACATCAACATATCAATCATATATTCCCTGGATTTGTTAGCTTCATTTTTTAAATCTCCATCTCAGTTGTCTTAGTTGGCACAGGAAAACAACGTGTCTAGAGCCCCGTCATTAATGTAAAGTGGTTACACTTATCCATTACATTTATTTTCTTCATGTTGTATTCATTGTTATCCAGCAAAATAGTTACATTTCTCACGATGTGTATTTAGTGTCCATATCACCCAGCTCTAATCTGGATGACATTGGCTGACTCATGGGAGAGAGGAGTAACGAGGAGAGGCTGAGGGAGGGAGGGGTGAAGAGGGGCATCTAATGGTCTCACAGAGACACTCCTGCTTGCTCGGTGTCAGCTTGGCGCAGCATGGATAATAGGATGACAATCACACATGTGCTGAGGCCAACGGATCAATAACACAGTATTGGTAAATCTCTCTCTCTCCTATTCTTTATTTTCTTTCCTTGCTCTCCATTTCTCTTTCCCCATCCCTCGCTCGCAAGAGACACTTGCTTGTGCTAATGTATCACATGGAAATAGAATTGCCTGTATTAGTTCTTCCAAAGGGTTTAGACATGAGAATATCTTCCAGATGCTGAGGACGAGACATGATGGAAGCTGTGATCCAATGGAAGTGAGAGGAAATGTACACCACAAAATATTGAGATTTAACATTAGTTAAAACATGGGGGGAGAATGTAAAACATGTTGCAAGCTAATACTGTAGATCAATATTGTGACTGTTTGTTTTTCCCCCTGGAATCCCTCCACTGGTGTACCACAGAAAAAATAAACCAATGAAATAGGCCAAAAAATGAATCCCAAACATTTGATTGGTTGTCAAAATACAGGCTAAGCTATATTGTGAATAAATGCCATGTCAATGGTAAACAAATTCAGGAAAAATAAGCAATTCCAGTGTTTCCCCAACGTTGGAAAAGTTAGCTAATTTCCTGCAAATCTACACATTTTGCCATGAGGCAGAGAGAACATGTTTAAGTTTGAAAGAACATTTCCTGCAATTCTACACATTTTGTCATGGCTTGTGCCTTGTTCTTATGCTATCTGACTGACTCAAAAATAACAAATCAATAGGAGCCCCATGCCATTTTTGGAATTTTAGATTCTCCCTGCCTAGTTTTTATTTCGATTAGTTGTCAAAGATGATCTTATTTAAAAATATATTGCTCCATCTTGTTTTAGTCATTTAAGTTAACACTAAAAATGTTTTACCATCCTGGAAATTATTTTCCAAAGATGCTTTGTTTCCCATGCGAAATAGAGGAGAAACTGGATTCAAAGAAAGAAAGAAGTCTGTAGCTTTCTTGCCTGGGGACAAGATCTCCCTCAGGTCTGATGAGCTGCCCCCTCTGGGCAAAGGAGTCCCAACAAACCTTTTTTCCAGGAATGAGACGTGATGCCTGGTTTAGTCCGACTACAGTCAGTCATAGAGGTCACACGCCAGCCTAAGAGAAAATGAAACAATTAAATAATGTAGGCCTACTAATTATCACCAACAATCCCACACATCTGATTGATAGTCAAGAGCTGTGTAGGGACAGTGCAAATCAGGGATAGTTGTAAACCTGAAGCTTATCAATAATGGAATGTAGATCAATCACCCTTCATTCTGTATTTGTGTAGCCAGGAAGCAATTTTTAAAATGTAGAAAAAAGGATGAGGAATGCTACAAGATGTCTCAGGTCTGATGAGCTGCCCCTCTGGGCAAAGGAGTCCCAACAAACCTTTTTTCCAGGAATGAGACGTGATGCCTGGTTTAGTCCGACTATAGTCAGTCAGAGATCACACTCCATCAAGTCAGCCAGTCAGTCAGCCAGAGGTCACACTCCATCCAGTCAGCCAGCCAGTCAGCCAGAGGTCACACTCCATCCAGTCAGCCAGCCAGAGGTCACACTCCATCCAGTCAGCCAGCCAGAGGTCACACTCCATCCAGTCAGCCAGCCAGAGGTCACACTCCATCCAGTCAGTCAGCCAGAGGTCACACTCCATCCATCCAGTCAGCCAGTCAGTCAGCCAAAGAAACCAAACCAAATAACTGTCTGACAAATCAACCAGCTGTTTTGTTTGATATAAGGTCAGCCAGTAACAGTAATACAATCTTGCATTTCATACTGGCAAGCTCCCGATCACATAAATCACTTGTTGTCTCTCTGAACACTGACATCAAAACACTTATTGACTTGTCGGTTTGCTGACAGTTGCATTTGTCACGTTTGAAAAGCAAGGAAGAGTCTCACTAAGGATCAGCAAAATAAATGACCATGATTTGCAAATGTGTTACAGGCCTATGGATTCACACAGGCACACACACTGTACACTCAAAGGCCTCCTGCATGTTCTTTCCCTCTCCTCCCTCCCTCCTGCACGTTCTTTCCCTCTCCTCCCTCCCTCCATTACGTTCTTTCCCTCTCCTCCCTCCCTCCATTACGTTCTTTCCCTCTCCTCCCTCCCTCCATTATGTTCTTTCCCTCTCCTCCCTCCCTCCATTACGTTCTTTCCCTCTCCTCCCTCCCTCCATTACGTTATTTCCCTCTCCTCCCTCCCTCCATTACGTTCTTTCCCTCTTCTCCCTCCCTCCCTCCATTACGTTCTTTCCCTCTTCTCCCTCCCTCCCTCCCTCCCTCCCTCCCTCCCTCCCTCCCTCCCTCCCTCCATTACGTTCTTTCCCTCTCCTCCCTCCCTCCATTGACGTTCTTTCCCTCTCCTCCCTCCATTTCCAGCAGAAAGGTTGCAGGTCAATGCAGAGCACTGAGGAATATGATGATGAAGAAGCTGTTAAATAGACATGTATATAGCTTCTGTCCCAAATGGCTACCTATTCCCTCTATAGTGCAATACTTTTGACTAGGACGCATGGGGTATCCCATAGGGCTCTGGTTAATGGTGCACTACACAGGGGATAGAATTTGGGATGCATTTATATCATTTCACTATTGATCTCCCGGATCAATCCAATTATCTGGAACACCCATAAATCCTGATGATTATTTCTTAAACCACCCAAAAGCATTGACTTATTACAGGCTTTCATTCTATCGTTTATACCTCTAATTGACTGCTTTAATTACAGTGTATGAGACCATACTGTATGCTACGTGTGTAGGCTATTAATAAGAAGTGCAAGATCCACATCCAGGAACCTGTACCTCTACTTGACATGATTTGCTTATGACATCCCCCTATGAAAACGTAGGACTCAAAGACTAACCTTGTCCATGGCATGTGTCATTCACACAGTTCATACATAGGTCTGATGATCGAATTATTGGTGGATACTGGTGTGTTCTCTGGTGATAAATGTCAAGTGCCAACGATGTATAGTACCATCGTCTCTAGAATCTAGAATAGACTGTGGAGAATATAATGAGTCACAGGCGCTCTCATTCTGTAGACTTAGACAATGTCAAGAATGCGTTTGTTTTCTACAGTTAATAACACATTATATTTTACCACTCGTAAGATGAATTTGGTAGCCAATATATTTGTATTAAACTACGACGTCGTCTCCGTTCGCACAAGGAGGACATAATTGCTATTCTCCAATCACCAACTATAGCCTATGGCGAGTGGAGGCAATTACGGCACGGCCATGATAATGCCTGGCTACATGCATTCATTTATTCGCAATTATAATGTACACAAAGTAACCGTAGACTATTTCAGCAACAGCCACCACGTCTGCCCCCGCTCTAGAAATGCTCAAGGCCCTGGGTTTAACTAGGATATAATCTGACTACACACAGGGCCATCTGCTGCTGGCGCCTCTACGTTCGAGCTCCCTGCTCACCAATTTAGTTTCGCGCGTCGTTCAATACAGAATTATCACATACGTGTATGCTCACCCTCAGTTGAACATGTTGCAGCAGCACACTTCGAATGATGGTTAGTTGCAAAAGTACATGGAGTCATATGTTTCCAATTTAAAAAAGGATAGCTACAATGTTTTCTTTGGACATGTGAGACAACACCGGAAGCCTCGGTGAAGGACCTGTTGCTACGGAAACCTGACGCTTAGAGAGCTATCAGGGCTCGAGCAGCAGGTGTTTCTCTGAGCCCATGATGAGAATATCGAAATAACAGTCATGGATATGAGAGAGCCTAAAAGCAAAGTTGGCTATAGGAAATTATACTGATTCGAATAAGACACAGGAGTAGATATTGAGCGCATTACAGTTTTGCAAACAATATAATATATTTTCAGTAATATCGGCAAGGAGATTCATGCAAAAAAATCTCAAATGTCCAAGCATTTATGCTAAGACCAAAACTTTGGCAA
Source organism: Oncorhynchus mykiss (assembly GCF_057628025.1). Lineage (NCBI taxonomy): Eukaryota > Metazoa > Chordata > Actinopteri > Salmoniformes > Salmonidae > Oncorhynchus > Oncorhynchus mykiss. The sequence continues at coordinate 89,702,503 of NC_143022.1, read as the reverse complement.
ATGTAATATAGCAATATCTATTCAATTAAATGAATAGTGAATATATCAATATTGTCATTCATCAGATCAGACATAGCCCAAACAAAACAACACAACCCAATCCAGCTAGGGTCAAGACCTATAAAGGTCAGATCGGTTGGTCTGTCAGAAACAATCATGCTTTTACCTTCCAGTGGTCTTTGAACACAGTGGATGAGAAGGTCATGCCTGAGATCAACCCAGGCCCAGATCAACTTTAAAACTGTAATATCTGTGAAAGGAAACAAGTTTTCAACTTTGTTATTGAACACCAACCTGGAAGACCAAGTGTGTTGAATTTTGGCCATCACTGAACTGATCAATTATCTCAGGGGTGGTGCCTAGTTGGAACAACTAGCGGACCTCCAGGAATAGGGTTGCCTAAAAAAATGGCACTATTCTCTGCATGGTTCTTCACGTAATAAATTTGCTCTCAAGAACCCACAGCATTAAATTAGGTATTCTGCCTCATCTCACGAGTTCTGGGCTATAAGCATAATTTACTGGTGGAACCATGTGAAGTACAATCCCAACACTCTGTTTTAACACTGAGAAACATCAACAAATCATTGCTTTCGAAACATATGGAATTTAAATGTCATATGAGCGAGAAATTAGCTTTCAAATAAACAAGGTACACTTACTGTAGCAGGTTTGCACAGATCCATATGGCTGTGTCTCCAGCCAACAAACTACACTTCCTCCCTAGTTACGCTTACACACAGGTGTTCGCGCACACTAGATAGCTAATTAGCACAGCCTCTATCTTCAGTTTGTCTTCCCGTATACAAGTGCTGTAACATAGAGATATGGCCGTGTGGGAACACTAACCCTAACTCTATAAAGATGTGCAGTAATTCAGCATTTTTTTATGATGATTTTTTCTCTCTGATACGAAAGATATGTTTCTTATGATTCCAAAACCGTTCGGCAAGCGATGTTCAGGACAAGCATCGGGGCTCTTAACAAAATATACCTTCATGAATAGACGCTAAAAAGGTAGTTAGTGTGTATGAATGTAATAAATAATCAAACCCCAATAAAAACACAAGGATTACGTTTACTGGCTGTCTCCTAGTTCACTCAGCCACCAAACCAGCTGTCTCCTAGTCCACTCAGCCACCAAACCAGCTGTCTTCTAGTCCACACAGCCACCAAACCAGCTGTCTCCTAGTCCCCACAGCCACCAAACCAGCTGTCTCCTAGTCCACACAGCCACCAAACCAGCTGTCTCCTATTCCACACAGCCACCAAACCAGCCGTCTCCTAGTCCACTCAGCCACCAAACAAGCCGTCTCCTAGTCCACACAGCCACCAAACCAGCTGTCTCCTAGTCCACTCAGCCACCAAACCAGCCGTCTTCTAGTCCACGCAGCCACCAAACCAGCTGTCTCCTATTCCACACAGCCACCAAACCAGCTGTCTCCTAGTCCACTCAGCCACCAAACCAGCCGTCTCCTAGTCCACTCAGCCACCAAACCAGCTGTCTCCTAGTCCACTCAGCCACCAAACCAGCTGTCTTCTAGTCCACACAGCCACCAAACCAGCTGTCTCCTAGTCCACTCAGCCACCAAACCAGCTGTCTCCTAGTCCACACAGCCACCAAACCAGCTGTCTCCTATTCCACACAGCCACCAAACCAGCCGTCTCCTAGTCCACTCAGCCACCAAACAAGCCGTCTCCTAGTCCACACAGCCACCAAACCAGCTGTCTCCCAGTCCACACAGCCACCAAACCAGCTGTCTCCTAGTCCACTCAGCCACCAAACAAGCCGTCTCCTAGTCCACACAGCCACCAAACCAGCTGTCTCCTAGTCCACTCCGCCACCAAACAAGCCGTCTCCTAGTCCACACAGCCACCAAACCAGCTGTCTCATAGTCCACTCAGCCACCAAACAAGCTGTCTCCTAGTCCACACAGCCACCAAACAAGCCGTCTCCTAATCCACACAGCCACCAAACCAGCCGTCTCCTAGTCCACACAGCCACCAAACAAGCTGTCTCCTAGTCCACACAGCCACCAAACAAGCTGTCTCCTAGTCCACACAGCCACCAAACAAGCCGTCTCCTAATCCACACAGCCACCAAACAAGCCGTCTCCTAATCCACACAGCCACCAAACAAGCCGTCTCCTAATCCACACAGCCACCAAACAAGCCGTCTCCTAGTCCACACAGCCACCAAACAAGCTGATTTGAATAAACAGCATCTGTCTCTTGGAGAATCTCGATTTCAATTCTTGATTTATTCACTTCCTGTCTCCTCACCTCCTTCTCAAAACCCATTGGATGAGAAGGTCATAGGGAAGGGATCCATGACCTTTTCATCCAATGGGAGTTGAGGAGGAGGCAAGGAGTGAGGATGCAAGGAATCAAGGGTAGATTCTCAATTGGGAAAAGTCTGTCCTCCTCCGTGACCTGGAAACCGATAAGTGGCCAAGTGGTCAAGAAGAGTCAATTCGTTAGTAGGCGAACAGGGGAGTTTGCTCCCGTCCTCCATTACCCCCATCTGTGGATACCGAAGTGCACTGTACTCATATCCTCCACAGAAGAGTTTGGAAATTTGCCACACCCCCTTTGAATCAGCTGTTGTTTAATCAGAGGAAAAAAATCAGGCACACATTTAGAAATGATACACTACTTATCCTTTTATCTATGAAATGTCTAGCACAACTAGCTGCATTTATTCTGACCACTTTACACATGTTTTATGGGTTTCCTTCTCTGTAAATGTCATATGACCGATGACGAGCTAGTTGAGAAAGAAACGGAGGAGGAAAAGGAGGAGATGAGAGGACACGAGGCATTGAGTAAAAACCATTTGAGATTCTCCCCGTCTTTCCATTCTCTCATCAGAACAGAAAATGCACCACCATTTTGTAGGAAACAGGCGTAGGTGCATTCTCCAGTCATACCTGCAACTATCGGAGCACACAAACAATTAATTTAAATGGTACCAGTAACTCACAGCTCCAAATCACATGATTACCGTGTTTCACTTAATAGAAGCACCACCGCCCTGATACACCCCTTTCCCTATAGTGCACTTACTTGTTTTGACCAGGGACAATGGGGCTCTGGTAAATGCACTTTAAAGGGAATTTCAGACACAGTCATGGTTTCACGCTTTGGCAAGAAAATTATACATTTGAATCTAACCTTCATGGTTTTTAAATAATGGATGATTATTACATCATAAAATTATAGATAATGAATAGTCTGTCTGTGTCCTTATAAAAGGGCAAGACCAAGTTCACAATTTCTGTGGTTTGCAATTAAGAATAGTGTACTACAACGTTCTCCGGAAGTAAAATGCCATGACATTATGTGTGTCTCTTCAAAGCTAAATAATTTTCATATTTAATGAGAAATCCAACAATGTCCCGTTCCAAGAAAATGTATCAACTGAATCGTCCGTGTTCACTCAAGGGTTAAGTATGATTAGTAGCACCTGGCGAAACTGGTTAATATGAAGTCAATCCAACCAGCTGACAACCAGAAGTGGTTGTAATGACATCCTATTTGTGGGTCGTCCGATGGCTGGAGGCCGATCCATGACCCCCAGGTCCAGCAGAAGTGGGCATGGGCCAGTGCGTGAAGGGGGTTTCGGGTTAGGCCTTGTTCATGTTTATTAGTCTCCGGGTCTGCATCCCAAATGGCACCATATTCCCTACATAGTGCACTACTTTTGACCATAGTCCTATAGGCAGTAGGGCCCTATAAGGGAATAGGGTGCCATTTGTGACTTTTTTTGTGTGCTGTGCAGTCCACTCCAGTCCCCCTCCAGTCCCCATCCAGTTCCCCTCCACCTCCCCTCCAGTCCCCATCCAGTTCCCCTCCACCTCCCCTCCAGTCCCCATCCAGTCCCCATCCAGTTCCCCTCCACCTCCCCTCCAGTCCCCATCCAGTTCCCCTCCACCTCCCCTCCAGTCCCCATCCAGTTCCCCTCCACCTCCCCTCCAGTCCCCATCCAGTCCCCATCCAGTTCCCCTCCACCTCCCCTCCAGTCCCCATCCAGTTCCCCTCCACCTCCCCTCCAGTCCCCATCCAGTTTCCCTCCTCCTCCCCTCCAGTCCCCATCCAGTTCCTCTCCACCTCCCCTCCAGTCCCCATCCAGTCCCCCTCCACCTCCCCTCCAGTCCCCATCCAGTTCCCCTCCACCTCCCCTCCAGTCCCCATCCAGTCCCCCTCCACCTCCCCTCCAGTCCCCATCCAGTCCCCCTCCACCTCTCCTCCAGTCCCCCTCCACCACCCCTCCAGTCCCCATCCAGTCCCCCTCCAGTTCCGTCCAGGACAGACTTCCTCCATTCGTCACCTACTAAATTCCGACAACAACATGCAAACTAAACAGAAAATGCAATCGATGTTCGAATCCATGGATGCTACACTAAACAGTTGAACACAACACAATATTCTTGAGCTACCACACAGAAAGAGTAATGTCATATGTTTCAATAAAATAGTATTCCCTAGAATATTACAAGAGATAAAAGTCTCCCTCTTAAATGACCTATAAATACTGTAAAAACATGATATGCAGCACACCTGCCCCTCCTTCCCCTGCCCTGCCAGAGGCTAGGAAATAGGATTCTATTTTGAGGCATTGTGAAAGACATTTTATTTTTCCAATATAGTTACCTCCATCCCAAATAGCACCCTATTCCCTCTATAGGTCATTACTTTTGACCAGGGCCCATGGGGAATAGGGTGCCATTTCGTACAACGTAGGGAATAGGGTGCCATTTTGAACACAGTTTTCCCTCCCGGTAAGGTCCTAGATTAACGAGTTGCCCTTTTGCTTCTAACACAGGCCATCTTTCTAATTCTCATAGCATTGGGGATCTTCGTTAGAAAGAGAGATATTGACCTTCATGTGTCTTCATGAGAATATATAACAGAGTAAAACAAACATTTATCCACATGCCTCCCACTATCATCATCCTTCCAAATCATAAAACATGTTCCATCATAGTGTATGCCTTGTACAATAGCTCTGTTGCAGTCCAGCAGCTCATACAAAATGTTAGATGTGTTTCCAATAGAGTAATACAAGTAGATGGATCAAATGTCCTCTACACGTGGCAAAGGGATTTGTTAGGTAACCCTTCATTATGGAGCCATTATGGAGCCATTTCAGACAAACTACCAGGTTAACGAAGGCCCCGAGTAAAAAGCAACAATATTATAATGAATCACTGAAGGGCCCAGAGTGAATAGCAACAATATTATAATGAATCACTGAAGGGCCCAGAGTGAATAGCAACGATATTATAATGAATCACTGAAGGGCCCAGAGTGAATAGCAACAATATTATAATGAATCACTGAAGGGCCCAGATGAATAGCAACAATATTATAATGAATCACTGAAGGGCCCAGAGTGAATAGCAACAATATTATAATGAATCACTGAAGGGCCCAGAGTGAATAGCAACGATATTATAATGAATCACTGAAGGGCCCAGAGTGAATAGCAACAATATTATAATGAATCACTGAAGGGCCCAGATGAATAGCAACAATATTATAATGAATCACTGAAGGGCCCAGAGTGAATAGCAACAATATTATAATGAATCACTGAAGGCCCCAGAGTGAATAGCAACAATATTATAATGAATCACTGAAGGGCCCAGAGTGAATAGCAACAATATTATAATGACTCACTGAAGGGCCCAGAAAGGAATAGCAACAATATTATAATGAATCACTGAAGGGCCCAGAAAGGAATAGCAACAATATTATAATGAATCACTGAAGGGCCCAGATGAATAGCAACAATATTATAATGAATCACTGAAGGGCCCAGAGTGAATAGCAACAATATTATAATGAATCACTGAAGGGCCCAGAGTGAATAGCAACGATATTATAATGAATCACTGAAGGGCCCAGAGTGAATAGCAACAATATTATAATGAATCACTGAAGGGCCCAGATGAATAGCAACAATATTATAATGAATCACTGAAGGGCCCAGAGTGAATAGCAACAATATTATAATGAATCACTGAAGGCCCCAGAGTGAATAGCAACAATATTATAATGAATCACTGAAGGGCCCAGAGTGAATAGCAACAATATTATAATGAATCACTGAAGGGCCCAGAGTGAATAGCAACAATATTATAATGAATCAATGAAGGGACCAGAGTGAATAGCAACAATATTATAATGAATCACTGAAGGGCCCAGAGTGAATAGCAACAATATTATAATGAATCAATGAAGGGACCAGAGTGAATAGCAACAATATTATAATGAATCACTGAAGGGCCCAGAGTGAATAGCAACAATATTATAATGACTCACTGAAGGGCCCAGAGTGAATAGCAACAATATTATAATGAATCACCGAAGGGCCCAGAGTGAATAGCAACAATATTATAATGAATCACTGAAGGCCCCAGAGTGAATAGCAACAATATTATAATGAATCACCGAAGGGCCCAGAGTGAATAGCAACAATATTATAATGACTCACTGAAGGGCCCAGAGTGAATAGCAACAATATTATAATGAATCACTGAAGGGCCCAGAGTGAATAGCAACGATATTATAATGAATCACTGAAGGGCCCAGAGTGAATAGCAACAATATTATAATGAATCACTTCAATCTCAATGTGTAACAACAGTTGAAAGATGTGTTGACATATTATCATAACAGACAGATGCACAGAATTGGGAGCCAGTAAGCATCACAATTAATGCCCACTACCATATACCCAGTGTCAAGGACAATAAAAAATAAAATGGAGACCAATCTCAAATCAATTACCGGATTGACAGTAATGCTGGGGGATTTAGTAAATATGACATTTTCAATCTGCAGGACTTGGTTTTGGTCCTGGCTTTTAACAGATGTAGGATGGACTCATTGAGCTTGAATGAATGAGGTATAAAGTCACCATGATATGACACCAACTAGTATATTACTACGCTATCAATGGTCAAATCAAATTAAACTACTGATAATACAATATTTCCCATGTACAGTTGCTGCACAATTTCTTCCGTCTTGTGACTGAATAAAAAAAATATGAATATCTCTTAAAAGCAAGCTAAATCTGTCAAGTGACTCTAAAATCTGCCATTTTCCCAGACTTTTATGACAACGTACCACAACAATAATAAACTAAGCTCTTGCCTTCAGTTTTACTCTCCAGGCTACAAACGTGTGTTTTCCCCAAGCACAAGGTCGACCATTTCATTTGTAAGTCATCATTGAGTACAATGCAAAGTTCACTGTAATGTTGTCAGAGCACTTCATTTGCAATTAGCCAGAGGGTAAATACTGTATAATCATGATGGCATGCAGGGGAAAAGCTTTAGTCATTATATTATTGCTAATAAGATTATTTTACGAGGTAATTTCATCATCCAACATATTGGGATTTGCCCATGTAGAGATGTTTAGTATAATGGTGAATGGGCAATATGCATGATGGTAGTTAAATGCTGCTTATCCTTACATTGATGAACCTCAACATAGCACTTAATATCACATTTTAAAGATATATTAACTTACTAATTATGTGTTATTGTTGTCAGGGTTGTACATACCATTACCCAGACCTGGGTAAAGTACATCCTAGGCCCCAGGATGTCCCTGGAAGCCCCATTCAGACAGAAATATAACCCACTGAACCAGGAATGAGTATGGTTGCTGCAATGATGCTCCTAGAATGCAGTCACGTATTGGCAAACAGGATTATTTGACAAGGGTGCTCCTGGAAGAAATCTTCATCTTCTCAATTGAATCTGTAACAGGCCTTTCCTGGTCCTGTTTATCTAGACTGCAGAAAATGTATCAGTTTGCAAATTATCGTCACCTTTTTTTTTTCTCCCCCTGTTCTTTAACCTTAATATCTTGGTGTACTGTGAACTTATTCATAGTCTGATTGATATTCATTGCAATTTCCTCTATTTGAATTCAGACCGTTGGATTGCCTCCCTTCTGAAATGCCTGTGACTTGGAGTCTTACAACAGAACCCAGGGAATTCCTCAAGGAAAGACATGTAAAATAGAATGTTATAGGAGACTATTGTTAAAATAAATATGGTGTGTTTCTGCCATTCTGGTTAGTTTAAACCCACATACATTTCTACATTCTTGCAGATCTCATTAACAGAGGACTTGGCGATATGATTTCAAATTTCACCATAAATAAACATTGAAAAAAAGTAACAAAAATTATATATTATTTTTCATATGACCAAATAAGTGAATAATAGATTATGTTCACAATGGCAAACATATTTACAGAATAACAGTAGGTATTAGAGAATCAGATCAGTTCATTTGTAATGCTCTTTATCTCTCTCTGACTGTGACTGCTGTGTTTTGGATGGGAGAGTCTGTGGAGGACGACAGGAGTGTTTGCTGACTCTACGTCTTGCTAATGGAACCTCTAGTTATGCACACACAATCAACTAGCATGGGGCCCTGGGAGGAAAGCTCTAATCCCTCCTGGATACTGATACAATTAGATTGTTGTATGAAATCTCGTTCTCTGACTTATGAGTTCAGGCTCACACAATGCTCCACCACAGACATTCTGCATTCTCCACGCTTCATGTACATTAATGTTGTATTGTGGATACAAGGTTAATATGGATACAAGGTTAATATTGTGGATACACATTAATGTGGAGGTATGATGAAATAGAGCTTGACATTAAGAGCTATATTTATATATATTTATATATATTTGTCTTTCTGATACATTTGAATTAGTTGATTGTGGTACTTATGGTTATACCTATATGTATAACAACTCAAATGTACATGTCTAGATTTGTATCTAGTGAATAAGGTAATACGATCATTTCACTAATGTCAGACATGAGATCTAAGTAGTTGAAAACTTCCTCCTCATCCATCCAGATCTACATTAGTCCCCACAGTTCCAGAATGACACAAAGTGAAGAGGGAGAAACTGACAACGGGGGTAATTTCAATCAGCATTAAAATGAGGTGGCCAAATGTCAAGGTAAAAAGAGACATCAATTACCGGCTGATTCACAAGCCTACGTGCTCTACTCTGTCTTAAGACAACCGGCCCAGTAACTAGATAAAGGCCTGTACAAATTCTATAAGGTAATAAAGTAAAAAATATTGGTCCTCGTAAATTTGGTGGGAGTTGTACAGTTTAATCAACGTTTACCAGCCCTTATTCTGCCCCCTGGTTATGTGGCCTTTTAACTATCTTAATCTGCATACCACCGCGCCTCAGGCAGCAGGGTAAACTGTGTCTTATGCACGTCACAGTCACGCAAATGTGTATCTGATTGCACTGCAACATCCTAAATGCAATTTGCTTAGCTATTGTATGTCTACAGAACGTTTCCAAATGTTTATATGCATCACAGAAAGGGGATGTATGAATTATATTCTATTGTTTATCCATGACAGACGTGCTCAAACACGTCATGCTTTTGGAATCATTGAAAGATGTAACCTCCTCCATCTTTCCTCTGCCACGGTGTCATATGACAACATGTCATGCTTTTGGAATCATTGAAAGATGTAACCTCCTCCATCTTTCCTCTGCCACGGTGTCATATGACAACATGTCATGCTTTTGGAATCATTGAAAGATGTAACCTCCTCCATCTTTCCTCTGCCACGGTGTCATATGACAACATGTCATGCTTTTGGAATCATTGAAAGATGTAACCTCCTCCATCTTTCCTCTGCCACGGTGTCATACGACACCACGTCATTCTTTTATACAAAATAAATACATGTCAGGCAGCATATTCTATCGGAGCCAGAACTGGGACTGCACGCATACAGTACTATTCTACTACTCTGTATATCTACAGTAAATAGCCAGCTGGATGCTTTGTGCATTTATTATTTTATTACAAGGATGCATTGGAAAAATATCACATTCGGTATCAATTACAATTGCTCTCTGCACTTGACCACCTGAGACCTGAGAAGGTTAGACTAGAGGGGGTTTGGAAATAAGCAAGGACACCCCCTCCCCCATTCCCTGTCCCTCTGGGATTGAGGTATTTAACATGAATTATGGATAATAATTATCCCTGCTGTCACCTTGCCTTAAGCAATGATGTTCCGTTTTTACAGAGCCATCAAAAACCTGCTGTGTCAGAGATTAGCATGAGTTCAGGTTCTTGTCTGGAGCAGGGATAATTTCATTGTCCCAAAGAGCACCCTAATCCCTATATAGTGCACTCCTTTTGAGTAGGTCCCTAAGTAGTGCACTGTACAGGGAATAGGGTGCCATTTGGGATTGCGACCCTTATCCCTGCCCTAATCCCTGCCGTATTCAACGAAGGAAGAAGCTGTGGAGAAATACAAGGATATAGTGTAAATTCTATCAATCACATAACGTTTTATTTCAGCAGTTGTCGCAAAGTGCTTTGCAGTTACCCGGACTAGACCCCAAAGAGTAAGCAAAGCAGAAGCACAATGGCCAGGAAGAACTCCCTAGAAGGAAGGACTTTCTAGGAAGAAACCTAGAGAGGAACTCTAGCGGTTTAAGCTGTCTAGTAATTATTTTAGAGGGCTAAGATTTGAGTTGGTCCAGGGAGGGAAGTTCTCTAGTCTAGAACAGTGTTTCTCTTCTCAGCATGGAGCAGCTCTGAAGTTCAGAGTGGAAATCTACTAGAACGGTTCAAACACTCTTTACATTTTAGTCTTTTTGTCACGTTCTGACCTTAGTTCCTTTGTTTTGTCTTTTGTTTTAGTATGGTCAGGGCGTGAGTGGGTTGGGTGGGTTGTCTATGTTAGTTTGTCTATGATTTTCTATTTCTGTGTTTGGCCTGGTATGGTTCTCAATCAGAGGCAGCTGTCAATCGTTGTCCCTGATTGAGAAGCATATTTAGGTAGCCTGTTTTCCATTGTGTTTTGTGGGTGGTTGTTTTCTGTTTAGTGTTTTTTGTTTCACCGTTCAGGACTGTTTGTTTGTCGTGGTTGTTGGTTTGTCTAGTGTTGCATATTTGATTAAATAATATGAACACTTCCCACGCTGCACCTTGGTCCTCCTCTCCTTCCCCGGACGACAAGCATTACACTTTTACCAGACACTACCCAGAGAGACTTACAGTTAGTGGATCCATCTGAAGATAGCGAGGTGAGAAAAACCACATATCTCAGTCATAGTAAAGTACATTTTTCCTGAATAAAGTAGCTATCAGCAAAGTCAGAGCTAGTAGGGGGAAAAATGTCAAGTGCCGGGTGTTAGTTCATGAAAGGCAAGTGAGTTATTTTTACTTATTTATGAGGAGGGGGGGCTGCTAAGAGCTAACTGCCTAAGAGTACAGTTGACTTTAAAGGAGCTAATACTGTCTTTAATGTTCCCCAATCCTATATCATTGATATTCATGGTGCTTTAGATAAACTCTGTTTTTCACCTGATATAGAAATGAATCTCACCTCTTTGATAGATTTTTGTTTGTAGGTCTTTTGTATTTTTGGCTCATAACTTCAATGTGTTCATATTTCCCAAAGATGACTTGCTGATAACTCATATCCTTCCAGTGAACCAAGATATTGAAATAATATTTTTCTATATTGTTCCTTTTCCGTACTTCAAAAGGTTTCCTTTTCTGTCTCCTTTCCTTTATAATTATTATCAGGATAACAACGCCCCGAGCATGTGGAAAAATGTTTTGTTAAAAAACAAAAACTTTGTTCATAAGGTTTTTCTTTTAAACAACAACACTCAGCTCAATTCCTCAAGTTATGTCAAGTTCTTTATGGTTTGGTTGTCATCACTACAAGTTATTATGTAAAGTGCAATACTTATAACACCTGATGTCACAATAAAAACCTAAATGATGACATCACTGTGCTTGGAGTCTTTTAGGTCGTGGCTCATGCAATTACCATATGGCATCCCCCTCAAAGATTCACTGACTGCATTGATTTCTGTACATTATGTCACCTGAATAAATCTATTAATTCATTTTAGCTTTGGATTTCAAACATTAACCTTTCAACATTTAGAGACAATAATGGCAAAAAAAATGAAAGACTCTTTACGACATGTTTCTTTCGTGTGTGTTATCATCCTGTGACACCCCTCCCACTCTGTCTGCCGTATTCTTTCTCTTTGCTCTTGTTTTCCATATTAGGATGTCAGTGGGCGGGGCTGGGTGTGTTATCATCCTGTGACAACCCTCCCACTCTGTCTGCCGTATTCTTTCTCTTTGCTTGTGTTTTCCATATTAGGATGTCAGTGGGCGGGGCTGGGAGGGTCGTCAGCGACATGGGACACACCTGGGCCTGGGTGTGTCCCAGGATAAATACACCACTTCCCCATTCATTGGGGAGATTCTCTCCATGCAGACACACACTGATAGTGTTTGTTTGTTTGTTTGTTTGTTTGTTTGTTTGTTTGTTTGTTTGCTTGCTTGCTTGCTTGCTTGCTTGCTTTGGTACCTTTCAACACCCCTCATTATCACATTTATGCACGCAAACCCTCACACTACTGATTACTGACTACACACACCATTGTTAATTGTATTTAGTTTACTTCAGACAATAAATATATTTTGTTATTCCTTATCTCCACTTTGTCTCCCTTTTAGTTCTGAACTTTGAGCCGGTTGGAGACCATCCTTTCATCAAACAGTCCTTTAAAACATGAGGTCTTAATATCCTAACGAACAGCACAAGACAGCATGTTGAAGCGTTAGTGTGCTCCAAACACAGTCCTTAACTCAATTAACATATTTTAGCGGGCATGGCAGGGGAAGCATTGGAAAGCACGCTATGTCCCAAATGGTAACCTATTATATAGTGCACTACTTTTGCACAAGACCCATAGGTTAACCCATAGGTTATCCCATAGGGTTTTGGTCAAAAGTAGTGCACTATGTAGGGAATAGGGTACCACTTGGGATGTAGCCCGGGAGCTGTATGCCTGCTGGAACAGGGAGATGGGAGGGACACACTGTACACAGCACAGCACAATGTTACAGCAAGGGCAAGTGTAAAGTCATATCGCACCCTGGCTAACTCAATATGTCACACCATCAACATTGCAACTAAAAGGAAAAATGGTCACCAGAGGGTCACAATGACCTGTGAGGAACAGTAAAAATGTGACACTGTGGATGCATTGCAAATGGCACCCCATTCCTAATGTAGTGCACTACTTTAGACCAGGGTCCATTCCTAATGTAGTGCACTACTTTAGACCAGGATCCATTCCTAATGTAGTGCACTACTTTAGACCAGGGTCCATTCCTAATGTAGTGCACTACTTTAGACCAGGGTCCATTCCTAATGTAGTGCACTACTTTAGACCAGGTTCCATTCCTAATGTAGTGCACTACTTTAGACCAGGGTCCATTCCTAATGTAGTGCACTACTTTAGACCAGGGTCCATTCCTAATGTAGTGCACTACTTTAGACCAGGGTCCATTCATAACGTAGTGCACTACTTTAGACCAGGGTCCATTCCTAATGTAGTGCACTACTTTAGACCAGGGTCCATTCCTAATGTAGTGCACTACTTTAGACCAGGGTCCATTCCTAATGTAGTGCACTACTTTAGACCAGGGTCCATTCCTAATGTAGTCCACTACTTTAGACCAGGGTCCATTCCTAATGTAGTGCACTACTTTAGACCAGGGTCCATTCCTAATGTAGTGCACTACTTTAGACCAGGATCCATTCATAATGTAGTCCACTACTTTAGACCAGGGTCCATTCCTAATGTAGTGCACTACTTTAGACCAGGGTCCATTCCTAATGTAGTGCATTACTTTAGACCAGGATCCATTCCTAATGTAGTGCACTACTTTAGACCAGGGTCCATTCCTAATGTAGTGCACTACTTTAGACCAGGGTCCATTCCTAATGTAGTGCACTACTTTAGACCAGGGTCCATTCCTAATGTAGTGCACTACTTTAGACCAGGGTCCATTCCTAATGTAGTGCACTACTTTAGACCAGGGTCCATTCCTAATGTAGTGCACTACTTTAGACCAGGGTCCATTCCTAATCTAGTGCACTACTTTAGACCAGGGTCCATTCATAATGCAGTACACTACTTTAGACCAGGATCCATTCCTAATGTAGTGCACTACTTTAGACCAGGGTCCATTCCTAATCTAGTGCACTACTTTAGACCAGGGTCCATTCCTAATGTAGTGCATTACTTTAGACCAGGGTCCATTCATAATGTAGTACACTACTTTAGACCAGGGTCCATTCATAATGCAGTACACTACTTTAGACCAGGGTCCATTCCTAATGTAGTGCACTACTTTAGACCAGGGTCCATTCCTAATGTAGTGCACTACTTTAGACCAGGGTCCATTCCTAATGTAGTGCACTACTTTAGACCAGGGTCCATTCCTAATCTAGTGCACTACTTTAGACCAGGGTCCATTCATAATGCAGTACACTACTTTAGACCAGGATCCATTCCTAATGTAGTGCACTACTTTAGACCAGGGTCCATTCCTAATCTAGTGCACTACTTTAGACCAGGTTCCATTCCTAATGTAGTGCAATACTTTAGACCAGGGTCCATTCCTAATGTAGTGCACTACTTTAGACCAGGGTCCATTCCTAATGTAGTGCACTACTTTAGACCAGGGTCCATTCCTAATGTAGTGCACTACTTTAGACCAGGGTCCAGTCCTAATGTAGTGCATTACTTTAGACCAGGGTCCATTCCTAATGTAGTGCACTACTTTAGACCAGGGTCCATTCATAATGTAGTGCACTACTTTAGACCAGGGTCCATTCATAATGTAGTACACTACTTTAGACCAGGGTCCATTCCTAATGTAGTGCACTACTTTAGACCAGGGTCCATTCCTAATGTAGTGCACTACTTTAGACCAGGGTCCATTCATAATGTAGTGCACTACTTTAGACCATGGTCCAGAGGGCTGACTATAGACCAGGGTCCAGAGGGCTGACTTTAGACCAGGGTCCAGAGGGCTGACTATAGACCAGGGTCCAGAGGGCTGACTATAGACCAGGGTCCAGAGGGCTGACTATAGACCAGGGTCCAGAGGGATGACTATAGACCAGGGTCCAGAGGGCTGACTATAGACCAGGGTCCAGAGGGATGACTATAGACCAGGGTCCAGAGGGCTGACTATAGACCAGGGTCCAGAGGGCTGACTATAGACCAGGGTCCAGGGGGCTGACTATAGACCAGGGTCCAGAGGGCTGACTTTAGACCAGGGTCCAGAGGGCTGACTATAGACCAGGGTCCAGAGGGCTGACTATAGACCAGGGTCCAGAGGGCTGACTTTAGACCAGGGTCCAGAGGGCTGACTTTAGACCAGGGTCCAGAGGACTGACTATAGACCAGGGTCCAGAGGGCTGACTTTAGACCAGGGTCCAGAGGGCTGACTTTAGACCAGGGTCCAGAGGGCTGACTTTAGACCAGGGTCCAGAGGGCTGAATATAGACCAGGGTCCAGAGGGCTGACTTTAGACCAGGGTCCAGAGGACTGACACTAGACCAGGGTCCAGAGGGCTGACTTTAGACCAGGGTCCAGAGGGCTGACTATAGACCAGGGTCCAGAGGGATGAATATAGACCAGGGTCCAGAGGGCTGACTATAGACCAGGGTTCAGAGGGCTGACTATAGACCAGGGTCCAGAGGGCTGACTATAGACCAGAGTCCAGAGGGCTGACTATAGACCAGGGTCCAGAGGGCTGACTATAGACTAGGGTCCAGAGGGCTGACTATAGACCAGAGTCCAGAGGGCTGACTATAGACCAGGGTCCAGAGGGCTGACTATAGACCAGGGTTCAGAGGGCTGAATATAGACCAGGGTCCAGAGGGCTGACTATAGACCAGGGTCCAGAGGGCTGACTATAGACCAGGGTCCAGAGGACTGACTATAGACCAGGGTCCAGAGGGCTGACTTTAGACCAGGGTCCAGAGGGCTGACTTTAGACCAGGGTCCAGAGGAATGACTATAGACCAGGGTCCAGAGGGCTGACTTTAGACCAGGGTCCAGAGGGCTGACTATAGACCAGGGTCCAGAGGGCTGACTATAGACCAGGGTCCAGAGGGCTGACTATAGACCAGGGTCCAGAGGGCTGACTATAGACCAGGGTCCAGAGGGCTGACTATAGACCAGAGTCCAGAGGGCTGACTATAGACCAGGGTCCAGAGGGCTGACTATAGACTAGGGTCCAGAGGGCTGACTATAGACCAGTGTCCAGAGGGCTGACTATAGACCAGGGTCCAGAGGGCTGACTATAGACCAGGGTCCAGAGGGCTGACTATAGACCAGGGTCCAGAGGGCTGACTATAGACCAGGGTCCAGAGGGATGACTATAGACCAGGGTCCAGAGGGCTGACTATAGACCAGGGTCCAGAGGGCTGACTATAGACCAGGGTCCAGGGGGCTGACTATAGACCAGGGTCCAGAGGGCTGACTTTAGACCAGGGTCCAGAGGGCTGACTTTAGACCAGGGTCCAGAGGACTGACTATAGACCAGGGTCCAGAGGGCTGACTTTAGACCAGGGTCCAGAGGGCTGACTTTAGACCAGGGTCCAGAGGGCTGACTTTAGACCAGGGTCCAGAGGGCTGAATATAGACCAGGGTCCAGAGGGCTGACTTTAGACCAGGGTCCAGAGGACTGACACTAGACCAGGGTCCAGAGGGCTGACTTTAGACCAGGGTCCAGAGGGCTGACTATAGACCAGGGTCCAGAGGGATGAATATAGACCAGGGTCCAGAGGGCTGACTATAGACCAGGGTTCAGAGGGCTGACTATAGACCAGGGTCCAGAGGGCTGACTATAGACCAGAGTCCAGAGGGCTGACTATAGACCAGGGTCCAGAGGGCTGACTATAGACTAGGGTCCAGAGGGCTGACTATAGACCAGAGTCCAGAGGGCTGACTATAGACCAGGGTCCAGAGGGCTGACTATAGACCAGGGTTCAGAGGGCTGAATATAGACCAGGGTCCAGAGGGCTGACTATAGACCAGGGTCCAGAGGGCTGACTATAGACCAGGGTCCAGAGGACTGACTATAGACCAGGGTCCAGAGGGCTGACTTTAGACCAGGGTCCAGAGGGCTGACTTTAGACCAGGGTCCAGAGGACTGACTATAGACCAGGGTCCAGAGGGCTGACTTCAGACCAGGGTCCAGAGGGCTGACTATAGACCAGGGTCCAGAGGGCTGACTATAGACCAGGGTCCAGAGGGCTGACTATAGACCAGGGTCCAGAGGGCTGACTATAGACCAGAGTCCAGAGGGCTGACTATAGACCAGGGTCCAGAGGGCTGACTATAGACTAGGGTCCAGAGGGCTGACTATAGACCAGTGTCCAGAGGGCTGACTATAGACCAGGGTCCAGAGGGCTGACTATAGACCAGGGTCCAGAGGGCTGACTATAGACCAGGGTCCAGAGGGCTGACTATAGACCAGGGTCCAGAGGGCTGACTATAGACCAGGGTCCAGAGGGCTGACTTTAGACCAGGGTCCAGAGGGCTGACTTTAGACCAGGGTCCAGAGGACTGACTATAGACCAGGGTCCAGAGGGCTGACTTTAGACCAGGGTCCAGAGGGCTGACTTTAGACCAGGGTCCAGAGGGCTGACTTTAGACCAGGGTCCAGAGGGCTGAATATAGACCAGGGTCCAGAGGGCTGACTTTAGACCAGGGTCCAGAGGACTGACACTAGACCAGGGTCCAGAGGGCTGACTTTAGACCAGGGTCCAGAGGGCTGACTATAGACCAGGGTCCAGAGGGATGAATATAGACCAGGGTCCAGAGGGCTGACTATAGACCAGGGTTCAGAGGGCTGACTATAGACCAGGGTCCAGAGGGCTGACTATAGACCAGAGTCCAGAGGGCTGACTATAGACCAGGGTCCAGAGGGCTGACTATAGACTAGGGTCCAGAGGGCTGACTATAGACCAGAGTCCAGAGGGCTGACTATAGACCAGGGTCCAGAGGGCTGACTATATACCAGGGTTCAGAGGGCTGAATATAGACCAGGGTCCAGAGGGCTGACTATAGACCAGGGTCCAGAGGGCTGACTATAGACCAGAGTCCAGAGGGCTGACTATAGACTAGGGTCCAGAGGGCTGACTATAGACCAGTGTCCAGAGGGCTGACTATAGACCAGGGTCCAGAGGGCTGACTATAGACCAGGGTCCAGAGGGCTGACTTTAGACCAGGGTCCAGAGGGCTGACTTTAGACCAGGGTCCAGAGGACTGACTATAGACCAGGGTCCAGAGGGCTGACTTTAGACCAGGGTCCAGAGGGCTGACTTTAGACCAGGGTCCAGAGGGCTGACTTTAGACCAGGGTCCAGAGGGCTGAATATAGACCAGGGTCCAGAGGGCTGACTTTAGACCAGGGTCCAGAGGACTGACACTAGACCAGGGTCCAGAGGGCTGACTTTAGACCAGGGTCCAGAGGGCTGACTATAGACCAGGGTCCAGAGGGATGAATATAGACCAGGGTCCAGAGGGCTGACTATAGACCAGGGTTCAGAGGGCTGACTATAGACCAGGGTCCAGAGGGCTGACTATAGACCAGAGTCCAGAGGGCTGACTATAGACCAGGGTCCAGAGGGCTGACTATAGACTAGGGTCCAGAGGGCTGACTATAGACCAGAGTCCAGAGGGCTGACTATAGACCAGGGTCCAGAGGGCTGACTATATACCAGGGTTCAGAGGGCTGAATATAGACCAGGGTCCAGAGGGCTGACTATAGACCAGGGTCCAGAGGGCTGACTATAGACCAGAGTCCAGAGGGCTGAGTATAGACCAGTGTCCAGAGGGCTGACTATAGACCAGGGTCCAGAGGGCTGACTATAGACCAGGGTCCAAAGGGCTGACTATAGACCAGGGTCCAGAGGGCTGACTATAGACCAGGGTCCAGAGGGCTGACTTTAGACCAGGGTCCAGAGGGCTGACTTTAGACCAGGGTCAAGAGGACTGACTATAGACCAGGGTCCAGAGGGCTGACTTTAGACCAGGGTCCAGAGGGCTGACTTTAGACCAGGGTCCAGAGGACTGACTATAGACCAGGGTCCAGAGGGCTGACTTTAGACCAGGGTCCAGAGGGCTGACTATAGACCAGGGTCCAGAGGGCTGACTATAGACCAGGGTCCAGAGGGCTGACTATAGACCAGGGTCCAGAGGGCTGACTATAGACCAGAGTCCAGAGGGCTGACTATAGACCAGGGTCCAGAGGGCTGACTATAGACTAGGGTCCAGAGGGCTGACTATAGACCAGTGTCCAGAGGGCTGACTATAGACCAGGGTCCAGAGGGCTGACTATAGACCAGGGTCCAGAGGGCTGACTATAGACCAGGGTCCAGAGGGCTGACTATAGACCAGGGTCCAGAGGGCTGACTATAGACCAGGGTCCAGAGGGCTGACTATAGACCAGAGTCCAGAGGGCTGACTATAGACCAGGGTCCAGAGGGCTGACTATAGACCAGGGTCCAGAGGGCTGACTATAGACCAGGGTCCAGAGGGCTGACTATAGCTCTGCTGGAATATTTTCCGGAGTCATTGGGAAGCAGCGGGGAAAAACCTTTTCTTTTTATTTCCTCCGGTAAAATAAAATGGAATCCTGGACATTGGCAAATGGAATGGTTATAACCGTAATAAAATCTATTTATCAAATGCAGCAATGTGGAGGATGCTGTCAAGGCTACAAACAACCTGAACACAATGTCACAACACACAATGCACAAGTTTAGGCGACCGAAAGGTATCGTTTTGCATAGTTGATCTCGGCTACTTTACTTGGGTAAATGTTATACTGTAGTCAGATAGTATACAATTCTAGCTCAAATTTAAAGCGTTTGGAAACTTGAAGTGTTTGGAAAATGTTGATAAAGACAGAGAGAGACAAAATGGTGCAGTTTGAGGCCATGTGACGCAGAGTGATGCAGGTGTTGGGGATAAGGGTGAAGACTGGTGGGTCTGGGCAGGGGGGATGTTGTGGATGTTTGGGAGTGGCTCTTCTGTACGTCGTCATTTGTGTGTGTATGTTTTGTATTATGAAAAAAATATGTATTTTTTTTTAAGGAAAATATTGATAAAGAAATAAACCCCAGATTATCTCCAATAATATTTCAATCAAAACTACAACGAAGTCTTTGCAAATTGCAATATTGAAACCAAAATGGCCAAACTTGTAATCCTACTAAATGCAAATTTTCTAGGAGATAACAGATCTGTTAATCAGGGTCTGTTAATCATCACCAGACATCCTATATGCAGCAGAAATGTAGCTCCCGAGCAATGAATACCTTATAGGCCCTGGTCAAAAGTAGTGCACTACACTGGGAATAGGGTGCCATTTGGGACACATCGTTAGAATCAGCTCTCCAGAAGACCGTGCTGCTGAAAGACAATATTTATCCAATACACAGCAAGGTAGCGCAGAAGACTGTGCTGCTGAAAGACAATATTTATCCAATACACAACAAGGTAGCACAGAAGACAGTGCTGCTGAAATCTATGGGACCAGTACATATTAGCTATTTCAGTCAGCAACAATTAAAATCCCATTTAAAAACATGTTCATTTTGGGGTGTTTTTGCTGGGAGAGAGATTATGCACCTTCTCAAAACATACCCACCATAAATAATCAGGTATCCTACTGTAGCTAAGACAGGAACTGCTCCCTGTGGGGGGGAGCTATGCAATCCATCTTCTAAAACCATACCCAACACAAATAATCAGGTATCCTACTGTAGCTAAGACAGGAACTGCTCCCTGTGGGGGGGAGCTATGCAATCCATCTTCTAAAACCATACCCAACACAAATAATCAGGTATCCTACTGTAGCTAAGACAGGAACTGCTCCCTGTGGGGGGGGTGGGGGGAAGCTATGCAATCCCCCTTCTCAAACATACCTGATTATTTGTGATGGGTATTCTACTGTATCTAGGACAGGAACTGCTGATGCTGATGCTGGTGGAGAGCGAGAGATGAGCCTATTTCATGGGGGGGGACTTAAAAGAACAGAAGAGTAATGCTAGTCAATTATCAGGGGGGCTTGTCGAAAGCTCTAGTGGTCTCTCTGGACAAAAGACATGTCAGAGAGTGTCAGAAACCTATTACATGCATTGACAATTTCTATTTAATATACTCGACCCACTCGGTTTTGGGCCTGAAAGGCTTTGTGGTTGTCATACGCTTTTTCTACCAAGTGTAGGGTGTATTGAAAAGGGTTGGGAAGCTTTCAGTTACAGAGGATATGTCCGTAATGTTGGAGCAATACAGATCTATGTCAAGTCATCTGTATTTTGTTCTGTGTTAGCTGGTGCATTGATGCAATACAGCCAGATGGGGGAGGTGCTAAATCACACCGAAATATTAGAATGTGTCTCATGAATGTGGTTTATCGCATTTTATTTATAGTACTCTCTAAAATGTACCACGGAAGGTTATTGGGTCAAACCCGTATTTGCATAGGGGAGACAGGAGGTACTGAAACACTGCTTTATTCTCCTGAGAGCTAAGTAGACTGTTATACCTCGTGATATTCCTGGGCCTCCTTGTGTTTTAAATGGGCCCAATTAACTTCCACTGAATCTGTGGAGAAGCACCCTTAGCTGTAATGACCACTATGGGATCTCATCCACCGTTAAAGGGGCAATCTGCAATTGCTACAAAACATTTTTGGCTTATAAATTAATGATATGTACCCATTGATTCTTGAAGAATATAACTTATAAATTCCTCATCAGCTTAATTCTACTGACGTAACCCAAAGTATAATCTTGTTTTATTCATCTACATTTGAGTTATTTAGCAGACGCTCTTATCCAGATCGACT
Source organism: Oncorhynchus mykiss (assembly GCF_057628025.1). Taxonomy (NCBI): domain Eukaryota; kingdom Metazoa; phylum Chordata; class Actinopteri; order Salmoniformes; family Salmonidae; genus Oncorhynchus; species Oncorhynchus mykiss. The sequence goes on along the minus strand of NC_143022.1, from coordinate 89,680,710 downwards.
TAAATCAGCAATTTAACAAAGTACATGTAAACAAACACTATATAAAAAAGTAGCTTTTTACCAAAACAGGGGCGGGGATTTAACACTACAGTCCCACTTGTATTCTTGGATATAATTGTTCATGTACACTGAACAAAAATATAAATGCTACATGTAAAGTGTTGGTCCCATGTTTCATGAGCTGAAATAAAAGATCCCTGAAATTTTCACACGCACAAAAAGTTTCTCACATTTTGTTTTCAAATTTGTTTACATCACTGTTAGATTAAACAGCATAATCATTATACAGGTGCACCTTGTGCTAGGGACAATAACAGGCCAATCTAAAATCTGCAGTTTTGTCATACAACACAACGCCACAGACGTCTCAAGTTGAGGGAGCATGCAATTGGCATGCTAACTACAGGAATGTCCACCAGATCTATTGCCATAGAATGTAATGTTAATTTCTCTACCATAAGCAGCCAATATAATTTGAAAGAATTTGGCAGTGCGTCCAACCGGCCTCACAACCGCAGGCCACGTGTAACCACGCCAGCCCAGGACCTCCACATCCGGCTTCTTCACCTGCAGGATTGTCTGAGAACAGCCACCCGGGTAGCTGATGAAACTGTGGCTTTGCACAACTTAAGAATTTCTGCGCAAACTGTCAGAAACCATCTCAGGGAAGCTAATCTGCGTGCTTGTCGTACTCACTAGGGTCTTGACCTGACTGCAGTTCGGCATTGTAACTGACTTCAGGGGGCAAATGCTCACCTTCGATGGCTACTGGCACGCTGGAGAAGTGTGCTCTTCACGGATGAATCCCAGGTTTCAACTGTATCAGGCAGGGGGTTCGATGCCACCTGCCCTGCATAGGGCTTACGGCATCACAGCATCTGGCTCACAGGGTCATCCCTCAGAAATGAGGCCCCCCCCAAAAACTCTTTTTTATAAACGTTCATACTTTCCTTTTGTCTTTGTTGTTCATTCAGTTAGCCTGTCTTCGATTGAAATACTTTTAGATTACCAGACAATCTTGGGGCTCAACTGATCTACCATCAATTGAACATTGCTGGTCATGAAGCCAAAGAGGAGGTATTTCAGATGTAACAATGTCACTTTATTAGGCCACTACTTCATCAAAATTAAACAATCATGTCTCCATTGTATGGGTAGAAGGTGTTATTTTAGTCCAATTGCTACAATTTGCTACAATGTCAACGTTCCAAGTGGAACTGTGTCTGCTGTGGTCATTGTGGCATATGAATTCAGGTAATTGACAGAGAATTATACCTGCAGCGACATTATGCTGGAAAGAATATTAGATCAGATCCAATTTTATTCGTCACATGTGAAATGCTTACTTACGAGCACCTAACCAACAATGCAATTTCAAACAAATATGGATAAGAATAAGAGATAAAAGTAACAAGTAATTAAAGAGCAGCAGTAAAATGACAATGACGGTCTGCTTTAAACATGTTGGTATTACAGACTCGAAGAGGTTGAAAATGTCAGTAAAGACACTTGCCAGTTGGTCAGCGCATGCTGTACACGTCCTGGTAATCTGCCTGGCCCTGCGGCTTTGTGAATGTTGACCCGTTTAAAGTTCTTACTCATTTTGGCAGCGGAGAGCGTGATCACAGTCTTCCGGAAAAGCTGGTGCTCTCATACATGTTTCAGTGTTATTTGCCTCGAAGTGAGCATAGCAGTAGTTTAGCTCGTCTGGTAGGCTTATGTCACTGGGCAGCTCTCGGCTGTGCTTCGCTTTGTAGTCTGTAATGGTTTGCAAGCCCTGCCACATCCAACGAGCATCAAAGCCGGTGTAGTACGATTCGATCTTAGTCCTGTATTGATGCTTTGCCTGTTTGATGGTTCGTCGGAGGGCATAGCGGGATTTCTTATAAGCTCCCATGTTAGAGTCCCGCTCCTTGAAAGTGGCAGCTCTAGTCTTTAGCTCAGAGTGGATGCTGCCTGTAATCCATGGCGTCTATGTATGTATGATCACTTTGGGGACAACGTCATCGATGCACTTATTGATGAAGCCAATGACTGATTTGGTGTACTCCTCAATGCCATCGGAGGAATCCCAGAACATATTCCAGTCTGTGCAAACCAGTCCTGTAGCTTAGCATCTGCTTCATCTGACCACTTTTTTTATTGATCTAGTCACTGGTGCTTCCTGCTTTAATTTTTGCTTGTAAGCAGGAATCAGGAGGATAGAATTATGGTCAGATTTGCCAAATGGAGGGCGAGGGAGAGCTTTGTATGCATCTCTGTGTCTGGAGTATAGGTGGTCCAGAGTTATTTTTCCTCTGGTTGCACATTTAACATGCTGATTGAAATTTGGTAAAATCGATTTAAGTTTCCCTGCATTAAAGTCCCCGGCTATTAGGAGCGCCGCCTCTGGGTGAGCGTTTTCTTGTTTGCTTATGTCGGAATAGAGCTCATTCAATGCTGTCTTAGAGCAAGCCTCTGATTGTGGTGATATGTAAACAGCTACAAAGAATACAGATGAAAACTCTCTCGGTAGGTAGTGTGGTCTACAGCTTATCATGATATACTCTACCTCAGGCGAGCAATAGCTTGAGACTTCCTTAGATATAGTGCACCAGCTGTTGTTAGCAAAAATACATAGACTGCCACCTCTTGTCTTACCAGACGCCACTGTTCTTTCCTGCCGGTACATCGTATAACCAGCCAGCTGTATGTTGATATTGTCGTCGTTCAGCCATGACTCCGTGAAGTATAAGATGTTACATTTTTTAATGTCCCGTTGGTAGTTTAATCTTTTGCGTAACTCGTCGATTTTATTCTCCAAAGATTCTCCACATTTGCTAGCAGAATGGAGGAAAGTGGGGGTTTATTCAATCACCTACGAATTCTCAAAATTCTCCTCCTCTTCACGCAGATCATGGGGATCTGGGCCTGTTCAAGAGGAAGCAGTATATCCTCGGCGTTGGGCTCGTCAGAGTCATGAAACGGAAAAAAGGACTGCTAGTCCGCGGTGAGTAATCACAGACCTGATTTTCGGTCATATGAGACGGTAGCGGCAACATTATGTACAAAATTTTAAAAAACAGTTTCAAACAACGCAAATAAACGAACAAAAAACACAATCGGCTGGGGGCACGTAAAACGTCTGCCTTCTTCTCCGGTGCCATCTTACTAATTTATTCATGATGATATTTTCCCCTGATTTAGTGGCAGAGACAAAACAAATAGTCTACAGTACACTTTAATAATAATACACACAAAGTTATTTAACACCACCTAGAGTCGAGTTTGTCAGTTTAAGCTAGAGATATCTGTTTTGCATTGGATGCGTCTCCATCCACCACATTCTCCAGTGTTCGCACCCGTGTCAGTTTAAGCTAGAGATATCTGTTTTGCATTCGATGCGTCTCCATCCACCACATCCGCCAGTGTTGCACTTCCACATCTCCAGTTAAAGGTGGCAGAGCTAGTCTCATGGTTTGTCAGACCATGAGACATCCCGAAAATCACTTTTCTCACAAAAACAAGTCTGTAGCGTCAGTAACGGTTTGACCTACAAACTATTATGGAAAGGGGAGACTCTCACAAACACGATGGTGTTCTCTGTTTTGCTCTATAACCCCCACATTTTTATTAAAGTGACCCCACTGTGGAAAGGGAATATTCTCACGTTATTATTAAAGTGACGAACACAATGGTGGTGTTCTCCATTTTTCTCTACTACCCCCACAAGTGTCACAGGACTCATATGAAGGTAACCGGTTTTAAAAAATGAATGGCAGTATGAAGGTAGTTTTGTGCCTACCCCAAAAAAGGAGTTAAAATATACTGTATATATTTCCTGAGCTTTCTTATATCTCAGAGAGATAAGACAGACACTTCAAAACCTTTCTTTTTTGACTTTTTTTTGCCATTTATTCATGTGTTATTCAATACGTTTCATTATTCAATACGTAGTAAAGGCCAAATTCAATATTTTATCAAATCATGTTTGAATATATCTTTTTTTATACCTTTTAAAGGGGTCCTAATATTAAAAATCAAATAACTAAATTATCTATACTGTGACCATCTAAAACAATTCCATATGTCTTTACTTGCTTGTTTTGTCACACACTGAAATGAATAAAAAATCTGTCATTTTCTTTTTCTCTTTAGTTCATTCTCTTGGTTGTTGATGCATGGGGGGGGGGGGTCTTGGGGGTGGGGAATGGAATGAATTGTAAAAAAATATTTTGCTTCTTGGGGGGGGGGGGGGGGGGGACTGTGGGAGGGGTCTCGAATGGTTGGAGGGTTCGGGTCCCCGTTTTTTTTGGCCTGGTAGGAGATCTGTCAAAGTGCCCTTGAGCAGGACATTGACCCTGGATGCTTCTGTGTGTCGCTCTGAATGAGATCTGTTGGATGACTGGTATGATGTAGTTGTTGATCGGCTTCACTGCAAGTATATTGTATGTTTCGGATTTTCAATTTAAAATAAATAAATAACATTTGCAGTGAAGAAAATGGCGAAGCGATTTCTGCGTAGTTTTCACTCCTTTAGGCATTTGCCGAACTGATCTGATAATGAAAAGGATATTTAGACTCTGCTCATGTAATTAACTTGAAAAGCTATTTCCAATTTAAACAAACCAATGGCATCGGTTCATGAATGCCATTCTATGTCAAGGATTATGACAAATCCACAAAGATGATGGCTATATAAAAGGCACCGATGCGAAAAGGTATTACATATGATAAAGCTCATAGCTTACATGACAACTTTGGAAACATTGAAGCTGTTCAAAAGGGAATTGAATGCAATTGAATTTGCATTGGTGCTACATTATCTTCGACTCGCAAAGTCCTTGGAGAATTTTCAGAGATTGTTGGAGTAAGCAGTTTAGGATCTGATTCGGTTGCCCTCTAAGATCATCAAACACACACGTGCACACAGATTTTTCCATATTTGCCTTCCACAGCAGGTATTGTTTAATTAGCCTGACTTGTATTTGTAAGCTCCCGTACATGGCTGGAAACATTTTGGTATGAGCCCCATTGTCCTACCAGTGGTTATTATTGGGCTCCCGAGTGGCACAGAGGTCCGAGGCACTGCATCTCAGTGCTAGAGGCATCACTACAGACCCTGGTTCACTTCCAGGCTGTATCACAACTGGCTGTGTTTGGGAGTCCCATAGGGTGATGCACAATTAGCCCAGTTTTGTCCGGGTTAGAGTTTGGCCGGTGTCGGCTGTCATTGTAAATAAGAATTTGTTCTTAACTGACTTGCCTAGTTAAATAATATATATTTTTAAAACTATGGTAAAGGGTGATAGGGTCCACATGGAAATGCAGTAATAGCCCATATTAATATTTGTTTGATTGGTAAACCATACTTGTCAGTCAATCATGATTAGGTGCCTTCACATAGTGTCTGATGAGACCGGAGCTAATAGAAAAGATAGATGAGCTGTCTGTCTGTCCATTGATAATGGTCCTCAGTGGGTGAGCGTGGTTAACCCATAAAGTGCACATTGAGAAAAAAACAACACCAACGTTGTTACGATATGAAGACATGAATTTGCTCTGTAATCTAAGGTTGAATCCCTGTAACATTCCTACCTAGCCTTTTACAGTATTCACAGCCATGTTCATCCTCCCTTCCCGTACATACTTAATGCATTTCAAATTCATGTTAGAGCTTCACTTTACTTATAAATATTAAATCAATCACTTTTTACATTTCTTCCAACGATTAGCAAGGTAATTTTATGATCCTGATTTGATATGAATCCCCTACAAATGTGAACTTTCCATCCCTCTGTTCTATAATAAAAGGGGAAATAAGATGATTGAAGGAGGTTCTGGGAGCTCCTCTCTACTCCACCTTTCTTCTAGAAGCTGGAGGAGAGAGAACATGAGAAAGAGAGAAAGCTCCTCTTTGACCAAGTTATCATCAGAAATCCTGCCCTTCCTCCATCTCTCCATTCTGTCCTCCCTCCCTCTCTCTTTGTCCCTACCTCAATCCCTCTGTCCCGCCCTCCCTCCCTGCCTCACTCCATCCTGCCCTCCCTCCCTCCCTCCCTCACTCCATCCCGCCCTCCCTCCCTCTCTCTCTCCATCCCTCCCCCCCTCTCTCTTTGTCCCTACCTCAATCCCTCTGTCTTGCCCTCCCTCCCTCACTCCATCCCGCCTTCCCTCCCTCCCTCTCTCTGTCCCTACCTCAATCCCTCTGTCTCGCCCTCCCTCCCTCCCTCACTCCATCCCGCCCTCCCTCCCTCTCTCCGTCCCTACCTCCCTCCCTCCCTCGGCATGATCTGAGGCATCTGCCACCACCACCACCACTGTCACTGTCCATTACCTACAGGTGTCCCAGTTTATGTCCCAAATGGTATCCTGTCCCTGTATAGGGCACTGCGAGACATACCCTTGGAGTCACAGGAAGTCACTTTCTGTGCAATGTACCAGATGATTCCCTAGGCACTTTTCCGAATAGTAATTGGTCAGGGACCTGTGGTGTGTCTCAGAGTGACTAGGTTGCTAGCTACCACATGAATCAACCTGTATAGAGGCAAGGCAGGGCTTTACCCCCAAAGCAACACCCGGGAGGCCACGGCTACTGTTCTAGCTATTGCCCTGAGCATTTTTAGCCTTTATCATGGAAGCTGGTTAAGCTGAGACACAGCAACAGTAAATATTACTTTATTCTCTATTGGTCAGGATATCGATAGCTGTTTTTTTTTAATCAAAGTATTTTGGGCCTAAATAAAATAATATTCACAGGTAAGACAGAACTACCAACAACAGAATCAAGACTCTATGGGAGACAAAAACATAATGTAACCAACATAGCCAAATGTAACCCACATAGCCTACTGTATCCCACATAGCCTACTGTGCACCTATGATACATAGGGAATGCATCATAATCAACACCCTGCAGGAAAAACAGGGGTAGTAAATGTCACACTACCAGTCAGATACCAGCCAACAAGTTAATGAATGAATGAATTAAACCGCTTCTTCCTAGCGGCAGCCCACTGTTTACTAAAGGAGATAAAAACAAGCTTAATTCAATACTGTAGTTGTGATGACATACCTGGCGTTCTACTTCCACAAACCCTCCCTGCTGTAGAGGTTAAACCCCACTCGTATCTCCCCTTGCAGGAAATCATGCCATAGAGGTTGGCGGCCTCTCTACACCACTCAATAGGTGAGCCAGCAGATGGTTTCTTGCCCTCCCTCTGATATCCTGGGGGCTGTATTCACCAAACCTTGCAGAGATATGCTAAAAGAGTCTCAGCACTCATCTTCTGGATGTTTACTCAACTAGATCATAACACGTTTTATCGAAAACACATTTCTGTTTTTGGATTTGGTCATAATCAGCTGGCGGCCATATTGGATATAGCCGCTAGCAGCATCAGATCTAGATGACAGGTCAGGAAGTTGCCATATAAAATAACATTTGGGTAAATAAAAATATAAATGTGCAAATTCAGTTTGTTTGCTATAAGTTTGATATAACTATATGAAAATAGACAATTTAAGACGTACGGGTGCCGAAGGAAATAACAGAAGGGAACATTCACGATGTAGAAGGTAAACTAACGTATCAGATTGTGCTTGCTAGCTAGCTAACATTAGCCGATCTCATCATCAGCTGTTTAGATGAACAGGTGCTAAACTAACAAAATTGTGAATTTAGGAATGTGTAAATTATGAAGACTGAGGGAGTTTAACATACTTTAACATTAATCAGCGGACACCAGGTAGAGCAACAGTGTATCTATCGCCTGCATGTACTTCAGTTAGTATGTATGTATTGACTGCATATACATCAGTTAGTATGTATGTATTGACTGTATGTACATCAGTTAGTATGTATGTATTGCCTGCATATACATCAGTTAGTATGTATGTATTGACTGCATATACATCAGTTAGTATGTATGTATTGACTGTATGTACATCAGTTAGTATGTATGTATTGACTGCATATACATCCGTTAGTATGTATGTATTGACTGCATATACATCAGTTAGTATGTATGTATTGACTGCATATACATCAGTTAGTATGTATGTATTGACTGCATATACATCAGTTAGTATGTATGTATCACCTGCATGTACTTCCATTAGTATGTATGTATTGACTGCATATACATCCGTTAGTATGTATGTATCACCTGCATGTACTTCAGTTAGTATGTATGTATTGACTGCATATACATCAGTTAGTATGTATGTATCACCTGCATGTACTTCCATTAGTATGTATGTATTGACTGCATATACATCCGTTAGTATGTATGTATCACCTGCATGTACTTCAGTTAGTATGTATGTATTGACTGCATATACATCAGTTAGTATGTATGTATTGACTGCATATACATCAGTTAGTATGTATGTATTGACTGCATATACATCAGTTAGTATGTATGTATCACCTGCATGTACTTCCATTAGTATGTATGCATCACCTGCATATACATCAGTTAGTATGTATGTATTGCCTGCATATACATCAGTTAGTATGTATGTATTGCCTGCATGTATTTCTGTCTTGTGTGCATCGCCTGCATGTATTTCTGTCTTGTGTGCATCGCCTGCATGTATTTCTGTCTTGTGTGCATCGTCTTGCTGATGAGCCATGTTGATAACGGCACACAGACACCCATGTTTTGAAGTGGGTTTAATAATACTTTTCTGTGGATATGTTGTCTCAAAGTTCCAGCAGCAGAAGGAAGAAATCAGTGGACAACAGGTAGCGGAGGTTTAAATCAGTGGACAACAGGTAGAGGAGGTTTAAATCAGTGGACAACAGGTAGAGGAGGTTTAAATCAGTGGACAACAGGTAGAGGAGGTTTAAATCAGTGGACAACAGGTAGAGAAGGTTTGAATCACTGGACAACAGGTAGAGGAGGTTTAAATCACTGGACAACAGGTAGAGTAAGTTTAAATCACTGGACAACAGGTAGAGTAAGTTTAAATCACTGGACAACAGGTAGAGGAGGTTTGAATAACTGGACAACAGGTAGAGGAGGTTTGAATCACTGGACAACAGGTAGAGGAGGTTTGAATCACTGGACAACAGGTAGAGGAGGTTTAAATCAGTGGACAACAGGTAGAGGAGGTTTGAATAACTGGACAACAGGTAGAGGAGGTTTGAATAACTGGACAACAGGTAGAGGAAGTTTATTTAAAATTCCGACCCGTAAAGGGACTGTTAGGACATTTTGGCCCTATATACTAAAGACGAGTGAGGAGATTTCCACACTCGGATTAGAAAGAGACTAGTAATGAACTTGGTTGATTTCTAGAGCCTACATACAATACAAGGCCAGGGGGTGCTGTGGCCCTGTGGCTGTGTAGCACTGAGACCAGGACTGCGTCTGAAATGGCACCCTATTCCCTGGGCTCTAATCAAAAGTAGTGCACTACGTAGGGAATAGGGTGCCATTGGGGACAGCCTGGGGCTGCCTGAGCCATACAGTAAAATCACAGATCAGTTGTACAAGGCTGAGGGTCTACAATACAAATCCCCATAAATAACTCAATGTAGATTTCTAGCATTTGGCAGGCAGGCAGTCGGAGAGAAATGCAAGACCATTTTTAGTCCTTACTAAGTAAGTAGACGCTGTGGATTCATCCCAAATGGCATCCTATAGTGCACACTACTTTAGATAAGGGCTGTATGGGCCCTGTGCACTAAATAGGGAATAGGATCCCATTTGGGATGCACACAGACTCAGTAATGTCTCAGGAAAAGGGCAGACCATCAGTTATATCTCCATGGGGACTTAATTATGTGACCTTTTTTGATAGTCCTTTTACATGTGGGGAACCCCTCGTTTACAGTTGGGCCCTTAGGCTGAGTCCCAAATGGCACTATATTCCCTATGTAGTGCACTACTTTTGACCAGAGCCATATGTGCCCTGGTCAAAAGTAGTGCACTATGTAGGGAATAGGGTGCCACTTGAGACAAAGACCTAGTTTTGTCTGTACTATGGCCTAATAAATGGCTTGTCTGAGGACTTGATGACGATACATGGGACAAACTGAATTACAGTATATATATATACATATAGGGACACAATGGAGGCTCAGTCAGTCAGGTACTATTAGTTTTAATATGTACACAATAATTCACTACATTTGTAATAAAAAACACTTTAACGGCTAGGCTGTCAGATCTATCCTTCATGTTGATTGATATGATTATGTTGATATGAAATGTTACGTGTTGGGTAACTGATTTAAGATATTTATAGACCAATCTGACTTTGGTCAAGAAAAATGTGATTCAACACCTTCAACTCACCTTGTGATTTGAGATCAAAGCCATGATTATGTTCTTAGGCTGATGGTTGTAAGTCTCCTCCTTCTGTGTTGTGTATCAATGGGGTTTGGCTAAAGGCAAACTGTGAATGACTCCTAGCAGCATGTTTCCAACCTGTGACGAGTTTACTCTACCTCAAGATGGACTCCTTCCTATCCTCTGATACACTAACTGGCAAATGAAAAACTGAACCCAGAACAGCCTATTTGGGAAATGATTACAACAGCTGCTACAGGCAGACAGACAGAGGGGGAAAAGAAATGCTGAGAAATAACTCATTTTTTTCCCGTCTCATAATAATAAATATATCCTTCATTAGCATGCTTCTCACACCTCCCAAGTGCTACAACGCTGCGTCCCCAATGACACTATATTCCCCTTCATAGTGCACTAATTATGACCAGCATTATATAGGGAAAAGGGTGCCATTTGGGAGCCAGCCCTAGATCTTCATATATCACAGCCAAAATAGAACCGTGCAGGAAAATAATACCGGAGGGTGGGGGTGGTGGGTGGAGGAGGTCCTTGTTGGATGTCTGCTTGTTTTGCTACTGTGTGGAGATATCGACCAGAGAAAGAGAGAGAAATAGTTATGCAATGCAGAGCGAAGGGGAAATCGCTTCCTAGTGGCAGAAATACATCACGTTTCAGCAGCCGCTATAAACTAACACTGATGGGTAGAAAAGGGTAAAAGAAAAACGGGCAAAATACTGCATTATATGATAATCATTCACTCTCTCTCTCCCTCTATCCTGCTCTCTCTCTCTCTTTCTCTCTACTCTCTCTCTCCCTCTATCCTGCTCTCTCTCTCTCTTTCTCTCTGCTCTCTCTCTCCCTCTATCCTGCTCTCCCACTCTCTATCTCTCTGCTCTCTCTCTCCCTCTATCCTGCTCTCCCACTCTCTTTCTCTCTGCTCTCTCTCTCCCTCTATCCAGCTCTCTTTCTCTCTGCTCTCTCTCTCCCCCTATCCTGCTCTCTCTCTCTCTTTCTCTCTGCTCTCTCTCTCCATCTATCCTGCTCTCTCTCTCTCTTTCTCTCTGCTCTCTCTCTCCCTCTATCCTGCTCTCTTTCTCTCTGCTCTCTCTCTCCCTCTATCCTGCTCTCTCTCTCTCTTTCTCTCTGCTCTCTCTCTCCCTCTATCCTGCTCTCTCTCTCTCTTTCTCTCTGCTCTCTCTCTCCCTCTATCCTGCTCTCTCTCTCTCTTTCTCTCTGCTCTCTCTCTCCATCTATCCTGCTCTCTTTCTCTCTGCTCTCTCTCTCCCTCTATCCTGCTCTCTCTCTCTCTTTCTCTCTGCTCTCTCTCTCCCTCTATCCAGCTATCTTTCTCTCTGCTCTCTCTCTCCCTCTATCCTGCTCTCTCTCTCTCTCTCTTTCTCTCTGCTCTCTCTCTCCCTCTATCCTGCTCTCTCTCTTTCTCTCTGCTCTCTCTCTCCCTCTATCCTGCTCTCTTTCTCTCTGCTCTCTCTCCCTCTATCCTGTTCTCCCGCTCTCTTTCTCTCTGCTCTCTCTATCCCTCTATCCTGCTCTCCCACTCTCTTTCTCTCTGCTCTCTCTCTTCCTCCATCCTGCTCTCCCGCTCTCTTTCTCTCTGCTCTCTCTTAGTTCTGAAATGAGTTTATCTGGTGTTGGAAAATCACAATATCATGATGTCATGAGAGATTATGAAATATATTTTTCTCCCTTGAAAATGCCTTCCTTAATATGATGTGTTATTGTGATACCCAGGCCGTCATTGTTTAAATAACAATTACAATAACAAAGTTAATTGACCTGCCTGTTAAAATCAAGATACATTTTTGGTTAGAAAAACGCCTCTGAGGACATATTGGGTAAGGTAAATTATTTCAGTAGTTTTTATAAAGTGTAAATATTCAATTAGTCAGTGATTTGAATATATATATTTTTAAACATTCACTCGTAAAAAAATACATGAATTGATCAAGCAGTTCCACTGACACTTTCACTTTCCTGATAAGGATATTTTATGATACACAAACCACTAGATGGAGTGTTCAACTCTTATTAAACTATTGCAGGAAAAGATAAGGGTCTTAGAAATGGGATCCACAAACAATGCCGTTGTTTGTACTGCATCATTTCAGTGAGCTGTGTCATAATGTACTCGTGCACCCTGAGCAGGTGTGTAGTGGTGCCTGGAGAAGTGGATATACTCTGGCCAACAATTCTTCCAACCGGCCCACCCGGCGAAGGAAAGGCGCCCTGTGTGAAAAATTCTATGAGAAATAGTGACATACACTCTTAGAAAAAAGGGTGCTATCTAGAACCTAAAAGCATTCCTCAGCTGTTCCCATAGGGGAACCCTTGCTGGTTCCACATATATTTAACATTGTAGTCATTTAGCAGAGACTCTTATCCAGAGCTATTTACAGTAGTGAGTGCATACATTTTCATACTTTTTTAAATGTTCATACTGGTCCCCCATAGGAATTGAACCCACAACCCTGGCATTACAAGCAGCACACTCTACCAACGGGACCACGGGACCACCCTTTTGGTTCCAAATAGAACCGTTTTGAGTTCCATGTGTAACCCTTTACACAGAGGGTTCTACATGGAAGCAAAATTGTTTTACCTGGAACCAAAAAGGGTTTTATCTGGAACCAAAAAGGGTTATCCTATGGGGACAGCTGAAGAACCCTTTTGGAACCCTTTCCCCCCCTAAGAGTGTGAATGACCTAAAATGAAAAGTCCCACATTGGTGTTTCCTAGTCAGGCCAACTCAAGCTGTACTGTGCAGTAGTCTAATAGTAGGTCTACTATTGAAACAGATAAACTGAGTCAGAAATTCACACGTTTCAGATTTTCATTCTCAAAACCAAAAAAACGTCAGTTCTCAGTCTATAACCACGCTTAACCACATCAAGAGACCACTTTTGAGATCTGGGAAAAAATTGAAGACATTTGGATTTTTGGGATTAGTTTCCCTTTTAATTGAAGTGTGCAGGTACATATCACTACTGTTTGATGAGCGGTGTGTCTGTAACACATCAGATGGAGTTTACAAAAGAAATGGCCACTGGATGCAGATAATCATCCTGATATCAATGACAGGTAGGCATAGGCTGCTGTAGCTAGTTAACATTTAATAGAGAAGGTTTTAAGGAAGCCTTTCCGTCTACCAGAAGATGGTTAGGCTACTGTAGCTAGTTAACATTTAATAGAGAAGGTTTTAAGGAAGCCTTTCCGTCTACTAGAAGATGGTTAGGCTACTGTAGCTAGTTAACATTTAATAGAGAAGGTTTTAAGGAAGCCTTTCCGTCTACTAGAAGATGGTTAGGCTACTGTAGCTAGTTAACATTTAATAGAGACAGTTTTAAGGAAGCCTTTCCGTCTACCAGAAGATGGTTAGGCTACTGTAGCTAGTTAACATTTAATAGAGAAGGTTTTAAGGAAGCCTTTCCGTCTACTAGAAGATGGTTAGGCTACTGTAGCTAGTTAACATTTAATAGAGAAGGTTTTAAGGAAGCCTTTCCGTCTACCAGAAGATGGTTAGGCTACTGTAGCTAGGTAACATTTAATAGAGAAGGTTTTAAGGAAGCCTTTCCGTCTACCAGAAGATGGTTAGGCTACTGTAGCTAGGTAACATTTAATAGAGAAGGTTTTAAGGAAGCCTTTCCGTCCACCAGAAGATGGTTAGGTTTATCACTACCATATCTGTATTTTTCCTGTTCCTTAATTGTTTGAAACCTGCATGTTTTACCTTGCTTCAAAGTAGCATATAGCCAAAATCCTACCACAGAAACGTAGAGGCAATTATTTGTATGATATTTTCTTCATGTGCTTTCTCCTGTTCTATTGATTTTTATTTCAACTTTCTTTCATTTTCTATCAGCCAAAGGCATTATCCTCGTCATATTAGCTTCCCATGATAGTTGTTGCATCTTTAGATCTCCCCTCTTTTCAACATATAATTCCATCTCTGTCCATGAACCCGATTGCATGTGTGCAGTTTAGAATGGTGTTTTCCCACAAATTGCATTTTGGAACATTCACCCGTAGGCCTACTGACGTGTGTACGTTGCTGTTCCTAAAATTTGAAGAAATAATAGTTTATCAACATTTTAAGATAAACACACAGATCTGTTCCATCAGCCGTATTAATTGATACTGTGTATACCTCCACCACCCTACTTTGATATGTATCAGTGGGATTAAGAAGTTGGCAAACTCAATGCCCACTGAAATAAGAGTGTATACCTGCGTGTACCCTCCACTACACTACTAACCCTGAGGGACTTCTGCGTGATATAATAGTTATTTTATTGCCTCTAAGACTGTTGGGGTGTAAGCTTGGCCCCCTATAAGACTGATGGGGTGAAAGCTTGGCCCCTTCTAAGACTGTTGGGGTGTAAGCTTCGCCCCTCTCTAAGACTGTTGGGGTGTAAGCTTGGCCACTCTCTAAGACTGTTGGGGTGAAAGCTTGGCCCCCTCTAAGACTGTTGGGGTGTAAGCTTAGCCCCTCTCTACGACTGTTGGGGTGTAAGCTTGGCCCCCCTCTAAGTCTGTTGGGGTGTAAGCTTGGCCCCCCTCCAAGACTGTTGGGGTGTAAGCTTGGCCCCTCTCTAAGACTGTTGGGGTGTAAGCTTGGCACCCCTTTAAGATTGTTGGGGTGTAAGCTTGAGACCATCTAAGACTGTTGGGGTGTAAGCTTGGCACCCCTCTAAGACTGTTGGGGTGTAAGCTTGGCCCCTCTCTAGGACTGTTGGGGTGTAGGCTTGGCCCCCCTCTAAGACTGTTGGGGTGTACGCTTGGCACCATCTAAGACTGTTGTGGTGTAAGCTTGCCCCCATCTAAGACTGTTGGGGTGTAACTTTGGCCCCTCTAAGTCTGTTGGGGTGTAAGCTTTCCCCCCCTCTAAGACTGTTGGGGTGTAAGCTTGGCCCCCCTCTAAGTCTGTTGGGGTGTAAGCTTGGCACCCCTCTAAGACTGTTGGGGCGTAAGCTTGGCCCCTCTCTAGGACTGTTGGGGTGTAGGCTTGGCCCCCCTCTAAGACTGTTGGGGTGTAAGCTTGGCACCATCTAAGACTGTTGTGGTGTAAGCTTGCCCCCATCTAAGACTGTTGGGGTGTAACTTTGGCCCCTCTAAGTCTGTTGGGGTGTAAGCTTTCCCCCCCTCTAAGACTGTTGGGGTGTAAGCTTGGCACCCCTCTAAGACTGTTGGGGTGTAAGCTTGGCCCCTCTCTAGGACTGTTGGGGTGTAGGCTTGGCCCCCCTCTAAGACTGTTGGGGTGTAAGCTTGGCACCATCTAAGACTGTTGTGGTGTAAGCTTGCCCCCATCTAAGACTGTTGGGGTGTAACTTTGGCCCCTCTAAGTCTGTTGGGGTGTAAGCTTTCCCCCCTCTAAGACTGTTGGGGTGTAAGCTTGGCCCCCCTCTAAGTCTGTTGGGGTGTAAGCTTGGCACCATCAAAGACTGTTGGGGTGTAAGCTTGAGACCATCTAAGACTGTTGGGGTGTAAGCTTGAGACCATCTAAGACTGTTGGGGTGTAAGCTTGGCACCCCTCTAAGACTGTTGGGGTGTAAGCTTGGCCCCTCTCTAGGACTGTTGGGGTGTAGGCTTGGCCCCCCTCTAAGACTGTTGGGGTGTAAGCTTGGCACCATCTAAGACTGTTGTGGTGTAAGCTTGCCCCCATCTAAGACTGTTGGGGTGTAACTTTGGCCCCTCTAAGTCTGTTGGGGTGTAAGCTTTCCCCCCCTCTAAGACTGTTGGGGTGTAAGCTTGGCCCCCCTCTAAGTCTGTTGGGGTGTAAGCTTGGCACCATCAAAGACTGTTGGGGTGTAAGCTTGAGACCATCTAAGACTGTTGGGGTGTAAGCTTGGCCCCTCTCTAGGACTGTTGGGGTGTAAGCTTGGCACCCTCTGAGACTGCTAGGGTGTAAGCTTGGCACCCCTCTAAGACTGTTGGGGTGTAAGCTTGGCACCCTCTAAGACTGTTGGGGTGTAAGCTTGGCCCCCTCTAAGACTGTTGGTGTGTAAGCTTGGCCCCCCTCTAAGACTGTTGGTGTGTAAGCTTGGCCCCCCTCTAAGACTGTTGGGGTGTAAGCTTGGCCCCCCTCTAAGACTGTTGGGGTGTAAGCTTGCCCCCTCTAAGACTGTTGGGGTGTGAGCTTGGCCCCCCTCTAAGACTGTTGGGGTGTAAGCTTGCCCCCTCTAAGACTGTTGGGGTGTGAGCTTGGCCCATGTGCTTGTGTCCAATCTGTCTTGTTTGGGGTCAACCTCACCTAGTGCAGAGTTCCATACTCACTGATTAACCATTTGATGCATGTTTAGTGAATACTTTACTTTAATGTACAGAACCACTAGGATCTTCCATTCCCTCTGGGTAAAATCCATTCCAACATGGTAAACTAGATGGAGTGAATATTGCACCATCAATAAGGCAGCTACAGAGCAAGAAAAATGATAGCCATGATTGGCCCAAATATAGGAAGTAAGCCATGGAATTGAGGCAAACTACCCCATTGATTCACAAGTCAATTGGTCCAATTCAAGCAGAGAGGCAGAGAACAGCAATTTCCGTTGGTGCACTAACACTTCATGATAATGGTCCAGCAGTCTAACCCTATTGTCTGAAAGCACAGTCCAGATACTGTGTGCTTTAGTCAAGCAGGGGGCTTTATTTTAGGTCCCCCCCCACTCCTCTTTGTTTCAAACTGCTTCAAGTTCTTGAAAACAATTTGAGCTCTCAGATAAATACCCTTGTGTGTAGTGGGGTTGTGAAGAAGGCAGCTGCACTAGCTGTTTGTCTGTGTGACTTGTATCTCTCTGCGGGGCTAATGTCTCCCTGAGACAAATACGCCTAACTCTCTGGGTTGTAAAGTTAAATTCAGATCTGTTGCCCATTACTCTCTTCACAAGTTTGTGGAGCACGGCAGATCTCTGGCCCCACGCCAGAGGAGAACTGAATGAAGACTTTCAAGCAGACAGGAAGAAGGCTTGCCAAGTATGGAGGCAGCAACAATGCCAGCACCCTGAGAACTAGGCATGTGGTGCTCTGTACAGGCTGCATCCCAAATGACATCCTTTGTCTCTATATAGTGCTCTACGTTTGGCCAAAGAAGCCCTCTGGGCCGTGGTCAGAAGTAATGCCCTCTAAAGGGGATAGCGTGCCATTTAGGATGCAGACACAGTTAAGAGTAGGTGTGCCGGCCTTCGTTGGACACCAACAGGAAAGATCGGGTGGATAAGCTTTGCCAGGAGAGACAGGGCTGTACATAAAGAAACACAATGGCTGAATGAAGGCTAGCAAAAGGAACCGTCATAAGTCTACAATATCGCTTTTAATTGAAGATTAGGCCTGTATCTGATGGCTTATAATTAAGGACTGCCATTGTGTAAACGTTGTCTAGTCATCGATTGAAATTCTGTTTGAAAAAGATGGAGAAACACATTTCTGTGTTACAAGGATAAGATGTTTTCCGATTGAGACTTACAGTTGTCTGACAGTCTATGAATAGCCTTAGTGGAAATAAAGAAGTGATTTTTCTCATTTCCTCTTGTTTGTGACTCGTCCACACAGTGACCCTGTGGGAATAGCTGCTACCCTTTCTGTTAAGGTGAACAACATATCAGAAAAAAATAAATGTGAACAATGTGACCTTTACCGTGGTGTACTGTAAATACCACAGAAAACATAACAGTATAATTAGTTATACCCAACCACCACAGGGAGAACAATTAAAACATAACCAGCAAACATATGTTTTTATTATTACTGCCCAATGTCTATTTATTATTGCTCAATCCCCCGGCACGTATCCTACATCAATTCGTTTGAGTGTAGCCTTGTATTATATTAACCACATTTTGATCCTATTTTTATTCATAGAGCCTTTCATTTTTTTGTACTCTTTTATTCACTTAATTACTTTTCCTATTGTTGTTGCAAGGGGAACCTTGCAGGTAAGCATTTCATTATGCTGTGTACTGCTTGTACATCAGATGTACAGTATATGATGCATAAACAAACTGGAAGAACTCCAACAGGGCAGTAGAATGTCTTATGTTACCAGCTCCAACAGGACAGTAGAATGTCTTATGTTACCAGCTCCAACAGGGCAGTAGAATGTCTTATGTTACCAGCTCCAACAGGACAGTAGAATGTCTTGTGTTACCAGCTCCAACAGGGCAGTAGAATGTCTTATGTTATCAGCTCCAACAGGGCAGTAGAATGTCTTATGTTACCAGCTCCAACAGGGCAGTAGAATGTCTTATGTTACTAGCTCCAACAGGGCAGTAGAATGTCTTATGTTACCAGCTCCAACAGGACAGTAGAATGTCTTATGTTACCAGCTCCAACAGGACAGTAGAATGTCTTATGTTACCAGCTCCAACAGGGCAGTAGAATGTCTTATGTTACCAGCTCCAACAGGACAGTAGAATGTCTTATGTTACCAGCTCCAACAGGGCAGTAGAATGTCTTATGATACCAGCTCCAACAGGGCAGTAGAATGTCTTATGTTACCAGCTCCAACAGGACAGTAGAATGTCTTATGTTACCAGCTCCAACAGGGCAGTAGAATGTCTTATGATACCAGCTCCAACAGGGCAGTAGAATGTCTTATGTTACCAGCTCTAATAGGGCTGTAGAATGTTTCTCAAATACAATACACACACACACACACACAAAAGCAAAACACTTCTACACAAGAAAACAAGAAGTAACAGAGCAGCAT
Organism: Oncorhynchus mykiss; assembly: GCF_057628025.1. Taxonomy (NCBI): domain Eukaryota; kingdom Metazoa; phylum Chordata; class Actinopteri; order Salmoniformes; family Salmonidae; genus Oncorhynchus; species Oncorhynchus mykiss. The sequence goes on along the minus strand of NC_143022.1, from coordinate 89,661,711 downwards.
TTGACACTATATGATTTATAACTGGATGTCAGGCTGGTGCGGGTGACCAACATCTGTTGGGGTGACCAACATCTGTTGGGGTGACCAACATCTCTGGGGGTGACCAACATCTGTTGGGGTGACCAACATCTCTGGGGGTGACCAACATCTGTTGGGGTGACCAACATCTCTGGGGGTGACCAACATCTGTTGGGGTGACCAACATCTCTGGGGGTGACCAACATCTGTTGGGGTGACCAACATCTGTTGGGGTGACCAACATCTGTTGGGGTGACCAACATCTCTGGGGGTGACCAACATCTGTTGGGGTGACCAACATCTCTGGGGGTGACCAACATCTGTTGGGGTGACCAACATCTCTGGGGGTGACCAACATCTGTTGGGGTGACCAACATCTCTGGGGGTGACCAACATCTGTTGGGGTGACCAACATCTCTGGGGGGTGACCAACATCTGTTGGGGTGACTAACATCTCTTGGGGGTGACCAACATCTCTTTGGGGTGACCAACATCTGTTGGGGTGACAAACAACTCTTGGGGGTGCCAAACATCTCTTGGGGGTGACCAACATATGTTGGGGTGACAAACATCTCTTGGGGATGACCAGCATCTCTTGGGGGTGACCAACATCTGTTGGGGTGACAAACATCTCTTGGGGTGACCAACATCTGTTGGGGTGACCAACATCTCTGGGGGTGACCAACATCTGTTGGGGTGACCAACATCTGTTGGGGTGACCAACATCTGTTGGGGTGACCAACATCTCTGGGGGTGACCAACATCTGTTGGGGTGACCAACATCTCTGGGGGGTGACCAACATCTGTTGGGGTGACTAACATCTCTTGGGGGTGACCAACATCTCTTTGGGGTGACCAACATCTGTTGGGGTGACAAACAACTCTTGGGGGTGCCAAACATCTCTTGGGGGTGACCAACATATGTTGGGGTGACAAACATCTCTTGGGGATGACCAGCATCTCTTGGGGGTGACCAACATCTGTTGGGGTGACAAACATCTCTTGGGGGTGCCCAACATCTCTGGGGGTGACCAACATCTGTTCGGGGTGACCGACATCTGTTGGGGGTGCCAAACATCTCTTCGGGGTGCCCCACAGTTCTTGGGAGTGCCCGACATGACGTCAATACTTGACAATTGTGGCTGGGCCGACATTGATATTTTAATTGTTACTCCCTGAATGTTGAGTATGAACACTAATGTGCCATCAATGCATAGGGCCTACTTCAGTTTGTCCAATGTGTCATCAATGCATGGGGCCTACTTCAGTTGGTCCAATGTGTCATCAATGCATGGGGCCTACTTCAGTTGGTCCAATGTGTCATCAATGCATGGGGCCTACTTCAGTTGGTTCAATATGTCATCAATGCATGGGTCCTACTTCAGTTGGTCCAATGTGTCATCAATGCATGGGGCCTACTTCAGTTGGTCCAATATGTCATCAATGCATGGGGCCTACTTCAGTTTGTCCAATGTGTCATCAATGCATGGGGCCTACTTCAGTTGGTTCAATATGTCATCAATGCATGGGTCCTACTTCAGTTGGTCCAATGTGTCATCAATGCATGGGGCCTACTTCAGTTGGTCCAATATGTCATCAATGCATGGGGCCTACTTCAGTTGGTCCAATGTGTCATCAATGCATGGGGCCAACTTCAGTTGGTCCAATATGTCATCAATGCATGGGGCCTACTTCAGTTGGTCCAATGTGTCATCAATGCATGGGCCTACTTCAGTTGGTACAATATGTCATCAATGCATGGGGCCTACTTCAGTTTGTCCAATATGTCATCAATGCATAGGGCCTACTTCAGTTGGTCCAATGTGTCATCAATGCATAGGGCCTACTTCAGTTGGTCCAATATGTCATCAATGCATGGGGCCTACTTCAGTTGGTCCAATGTGTCATCAATGCACGGGGCCTACTTCAGTTGGTCCAATTTGTCATCAATGCATGGGGCCTACTTCAGTTGGTCCAATGTGTCATCAATGCATGGGGCCTACTTCAGTTGGTACAATATGTTATCAAGTCATGGGGCCTACTTCAGTTGGTCCGATATGTCATCAATGCATGGGGCCTACTTCAGTTTGTCCAATATGTCATCAATGCATGGGGCCTACTTCAGTTGGTTCAATATGTCATCAATGCATGGGGCCTACTTCAGTTGGTCCAATGTGTCATCAATGCATGGGGCCTACTTCAGTTGGTCCAATGTGTCATCAATGCATGGGCCTACTTCATTTGGTCCAATATGTGTGGGGATAATTACCCCTTCGCTAGGTGAGCCCATTCCAACAGAGGTGTGGTGCTGAGATGCTTAAGAGAAAATAAAACGTTGGTTAAAATCCCTGATGAAGGCAGCTTGCTGTGGAAACTTGATATAAGATGGCGTCGACAGATGAGGCAGCTCTGCTTCTAGCTCCTATGCAACATTGCAGTATTTCGTTTTTTGTGTGTTTTATTTCTTACATTATTAGCCTAGGATTTTTTTTGTGTTATTACATGCAGCCAGAAATAACATTTGGATATCAGAGTGACGGTAACTCATCAATCAGCATTACGACTGAGAATACGACTTTTCTGAATTGGATGCTTTGTTCATACCTCACAGGTCAATTGAACTGATTCCAGAGGCTGATCCAAAACCCCGCCGGCGGAGAAGAAGTATTCGGAGTGAGGAGGCGCGCACACCATCCACCACTTCCGAGTATATTACTTGCTAATGTTCAGTATTTGGATAATAAAGTAGATAAGCTCAGGGCGAGAATCTCCTTCCAGAGACACGTCAGGGATTGTAACATACTCTGTTTAATGGAAATATGGCTCTCGGGATATATTGTCTTTGTCCATACAGCCAGCTGGCTTCTCTGTATAGCAGACAGGAATAAAGAACTCTCTGGGAAGAAGAATGGCGTGGGTGTTTGTTTTATGATTAACTACTCATGGTGTGATTGTGATGACATACAGAAACTCAAGTAATTTTGTTCACTCGACCTAGAATACCTCACAATCAAATGCAGACCGTATCACCTCTCAAGAGAATTCTCTTCGGTCATAGTCACAGCCGTGTATATTCCCCCAAAAGCCGATACCACGACGGCTCTCAAAAAACTTCACTGGACTTTATGCAAACTGGAAACCTCGAATCCTGTTCAGATAATGTCTGAGACTATAAAATAATTGATTTGGCAAGTGTAAATCTGAAGAAAAACCAACCGGAATCTTTCTTTTTTTTGATGTCCCAGGCTCTTATAATGGAAACCTATTGTTCCTATGTAAATCCATCTCCCAGATTGCAATTCCTATGGCTTCCACTAGATGTCAACAGTATTTATTCAAGATTTTAGGCTTGTTTTTTGAAAAACAAACAAGAATTTGGAGTTTTGGTTGTTTTTTGAAAAATGAGGAACAATTTGGACTTTTGGTTAGGACACCACCAGAACAATATCAGTCTTTCGGAGAGCGAGGGAGTGCGCTTACTAATTTTGCTTTCCTATTGAACATACTACTTTCCGTATGAAATAATATAGTTTATTTACATTTTAGAGTACCTGAGGATTAAATAGAAAAGTCGTTTTGACTTGTTTTTGGACGAAGTTTAGCAGTAGCTTTTTGGACTCCTTTGTCAGCATGTTGAATGAGTGGATTACTGAAATCGATTGCGCCAACTAAACAGACTTTTTGGGATATAAAGAAGGATTTTATCTAACAAAATTAACTTTCATGTTGTAGCTGGGACCTCTGGGATTGCAAACAGAGGAAGACCTTCAAAAGTAAGGGATTTATTTAATCGCTATTTGTGAATTTTTTAAGCCTGTGATGGTTGAAAAATATGTTTGTTGATATGGGGTGCCATCTTTAGACAATCGCATGGTATGCTTTCACCGTAAAGCCTATTGCAAACCGGACAACACAGATAGATTAACAAGAATTTAAGCTTTTAAAAGATATAAGATACATGAATGTTTAATATTTCGATTATTTATTTGAATTGTGCGCCCTCCAATTTCAACGTATGTTGTCGGCTTGTGTCCCGCTACCGGGACGCCTATCCCTAATTAAGCATGCTAACCTTCGCAAGGCTGCCGGCCCAGACGGCATCCATAGCCACGTCCTCAGACATACGCAGACCAGCTGGCTGGAGTGTTCATGGAGATATTCAATCTCTCCTTATCCCAGTCTGCTGTCCCCACTTGCTTCAAAATCTCCACCATTGTTCCTTTACCGAAGAAAGCAACGATAACTGAACTAAATTACTATCTCCCCATAGCACTCACTTCTGTCATCATGAAGTGCTTTGAGAGACTTAAGGATCTGACCCTTTCTTCCATTTTCACCTAAAATGACATACCCAAATCTAACTGCCTGTAGCTCAGGCCCTGAAGCAAGGTAATGCATATTCTTGATACCATTTGAAAGGAAACACTGTGAAACACTGTGAAAGCTGCTGTAAATTGGAAAGTGCAGTTAGATTAATTTTGAATTGAAGCTTTCTGTCAATATCAGATATGTCTATGTCCTGGGAAATGTTCTTGTTACTTACAACCTCATGCTAATCGCATTTCCCTACGTTAGCTCAACTGTCCCGTTGGTGGGACACCGATCTGTAGAAATCAATAAGAGGTTTTAAGGTTCATATCACCTCTATCTTACCTGACACCCTAGACCCACTTTCAATTTGCTTACCGCCCCAATAGATCCACAGACGATGGAGTCGCCATCACACTGCACAGTGCCCTATCACATTTGGATAAGAAGAATACCTATGTAAGAATGCTGTTCATTGATTATAGTTCAGCATTCAACACCATAGTACTCTCCAAGCTCATCATCAAGCTCGGGGCCCTGGGTCTGATCCCCACCCCGCGCAACTGGGTCCTGGACTTCCTGATGGGCTGCCCCCAGGTGGTGAAGGCAGGAAACAACACCTCCACTTCACTGATCCTCAACACAGGGGCCCCACAAGGGTGAGTGCTCAGCTCCCTCCTGTACTCCCTGTTCACCCATGACTGCATGACCACGCACGCCTCCAACTCAATCATCAAGTTTGCAGACGACATAGCAGTATTAGCCCTGATTACAAACAATGACGTGACAGCCTACAAGGAGGAGGTGAGGGCCCCGAGAGTGTGGTGCCAGGAAAATAACCTCTCACTCAATGTCGACAAAACAAAGGAGCTGATCGTGGACTTCAGGAAACAGCAGAGGGAGCACGCCCCTGTCCAAATCGTCGAGACTGCAGTGGAGCAGGTGGAAACCTTCAACTTCCTCAGTGTACACATCATTGATGATCTGAAATTGTTCACCCACACAGACAGTGTACCACCTTCCTCCGCAGGGCTCTCCAGAGGGTGGTGCGGTCTGCCCAACGCATCACCGGGGGCAAACTACCTGCCCTCCAGGACACCTACAGAACCCGATGTCACTGGAAGGCCAACAACCACCAAGCCACTGCCTGTTCACCAAGATATCATCCAGAAGGCGAGGTCAGTTCAGGTGCATCAAAGCTGGAACAGACAGACTGAAAAACAGCTTCTATCTCAAGGCCATCAGACTGTTAAATAGTGATCACTAAGCAGCTTCCACCCGGTTTTGTAACCCTGCACCTTAGAGGCTGCTGCCCTATATACATAGATTTGAAATCACTGGCCAGTTTAATAATGGAACACTAGTCACTTTAATAATGTTTACATATTTTTGCTTTACTCATCTCATATGTAAATACTGTATTCTATTCTTTGTCTCTGCCACTTCGACATTGCTCATCCTAGTATTTATATATTGCTTAATTCCATTCTTTTACTATTAGGTTTGTGTTTATTGTGTGTATTGTTGTGAATTGTTAGATATTACTGCACTGTTGGAGCTAGAAACACAATGATTTTGCTACACCCGCAATAACATCTGCTAAACATATGTATGTGACCAATAAAATGTGATTTGATTTGATTTTAAACATTGGTTGTTAATAATGTATTTCATCTGAACGATAAACAGTGCAGCTACCACTTCAAGTTATCCCTTTCTATTTGCTGCTGAGAGCCAGAGTGGTGAATGTGAGGGGAAATCAGTGTGTAATTAATGAGGTGACTGATGGTTGAAAAGGAGGGATGAGAGTCCCTAGTGGAGCTCAGCCTGAGCCTCAGCACGTGTGTGTCAACAAACAGGCACAGAGCCCCACAGAAGGGACATCACTCAGTCCTCTGATGGTGCAACCTGCCTGCTGCATACTACAGAGCACCACACACACAGACTCACCACAGCTCCAACACAACCCTAATAATGAATCCCTGTTTGCTAGACTTCACCATGGTTGTAGATAGATAGGAGAGCAGGTGATTAATCTGAGGAGAATCCACTTCTGGGATCAGGATCCACCAACCTCTGACAGGCTGGTGGGAGGAGTTATTGTCACGAATCCCGCCGAAGGTGGTGCCTGTTCATGTTCGGGCGGTGCTCGGCACTCGTGGTCGCCGGCCTACTAGCTGCCACCAATCCCCTTTTCTGTTTCATTTAGTGTTGTCTGATTAGTGTCACCTGTTTCTTGTTTGGGTTTTGGTTTTGGTTTTGGGCTATTTAAACCCGGTAGGCCCGCCAGCTTTTGTGCAGGCTTGTTTTCTGTTATTTGGTGTGTGTGATTTCTGTGGATGTTATTTTTCCCCGAACCGTTTCGTCCTGTTGTTTTGGACTGGGTCTTTTAGCGCCTGTGTGTGTGGCATTGACCGACACTGTTGCTTTGGGAATAAACTATCCACGTATCTACTACCCTGCTCTCTGCGCTTGACTCCTCTACCCACTACTTCTAGAAGTACTGACAGCTATAGGAGGACCAGCTCATTGTAATGGCTGGCTGGGAATACATGGAACAGAGTCAGACATGTGGTTTCCATGTGTTAGATGGGTTTGATACCGTTCCATTTATTCTATTTTAGCCATTACAATTAGCCCGTCCTCCTATAGCTCCTCACACCAGCCTCCTCTGACAGGGGGTAGTATAAGGGAGGTTGATGGGCTACACAGTGTGTTTTAAAACCTCACAGCCAGCAGTACTATATAATGACTGACTACTCCTGGTTCGGGTACTCTATATTATGAGGTGTTATAATGAACTCAGCAAAGAAAGAAACGTCCTCTCACTGACAACTGCGTTTATTTTCAGCAAACTTTACATGTGTAAATATTTGTAGGAACATAACAAGATTCAACAACTGAGACATAAACTGAACAAGTTCCCCAGACATGTGACTAACAGAAATTGAATAATGTGTCACTGAACAAAAATAAAAAGTGAGTCAGTATCTGGTGTGGCCACCAGCTGCATTAAGTACTGCAGTGCATCTCCTCCTCATGGACTGCACCAGATTTGCCAGTTCTTGCTGTGAGATGTTACTCCACCATTTATGGGGGGAATGGCCCTAGTCCTCACCCTCTGATCCAAGCTCAATGGGCTTGAGATCCGGGTCCTTCGCTGGCCATGGCAGAACACTGACATTGCTGTCTTTCCTGGAAATCACGCACAGAACGAGCAGTATGGCTGGTGGCATTGTCATGCTGGAGCGTCATGACAGGATGAGCCTGCAGGAAGGTTACCACATGAGGGAGGATATCTTCCCTGTAACGCACAGCGCTGAGATTGCCTGCAATGACAACAAGCTCAGTCCGATGCTGTGACACACCGCCCCAGACCATGACGAACTCTCCACCTTCAAATCGATCCCGCTCCAGAGTACAGGCCTCAGTGTAACGCTCGTTCCTTCGACGATAAATGCGAATCTGACCATCACCCCTGGTGAGACAAAACTGCAACTCGTCAGTGAAGAGCACTTTTTGCCAGTCCTGTCTGGTCCAGCAACGGTGTGTTTGTGCCCCTTACAACAGGCCTACAAGCCCTCAGTCCCTACGGTGAAACACGGTGGTGGCAGCATCATGCTGTGGGCATGTTTTTCAGCGGCAGGGAAAACTCTCAGACCAGGTTTGAAGGAAAGATGAACGGAGCCAAGTACAGAGAGATCCTTGATGAAAACCTGCTTCAAAGTGCTCAGGACCTCAGAATGGGGTGAAGGTTCACTTTCCATAATGACAACGACCCTAAGCACACAGCCAAGACATTGTAGTAGTGGCTTTGGGATGTGCTTGAGTGGTCCAGCCAAAGCCTGGCCCAGCCAGAGCCTGAACTCGATCTAACATCTCTGGAGAGACCTGAAAATAGCTGTACAGCAATGCTCCCAATCCAACCTGACAGAGCTTGAGAGGATCTGCAGAGAAGAATGGGAGAAACTCCCCAAATACAGACTTGCCAAGCTTGTAGTGTCATACCCAAGAGGACTTGAAGCTGTAGTCGCTGCCAAAGGTGCTTCAACAAAGTACTGAGTAAAGGGTCTGAATACTTATTTAAATGGTAATATTTCAGTTTTTTTTATATGTAATAAATTTGCAAACATTTCTAAAAACCAGTTTTGCTTTGTAATTATGGGTATTATGTGTAAATTGATGAGGGGGAAAGAACAGTTTAATCAATTTTAGAATAAGGCTGTAATGTAACAAAATGTGGAAAAAAATCAAGTGGTCGGAATAATTTCCGAAGGTACTGTATAAATCCACCCATATACGTGGGGGGGGGGGGGTTGTGAATAAAATACCAGGGCCGAATTCTTCCCAGTCCACTTCTGGCCATAGGCTATATATAGTATGTCATAACTTTGAATGTAAAGTGCTCATTCAGAGGAGCAAGCAGCATGAGAAAACAAGGAGGAAAGGAAACATGAGAAAACAAGGAGGAAAGGAAACATGAGAAAACAAGGAGGAAAGGAGACATGAGAAAACAAGGAGGAAAGGAAACATGAGAAAACAAGGAGGAAAGGAAACATGAGAAAACAAGGAGGAAAGGAAACATGAGAAAACAATGAGGAAAGGAAACATGAGAAAACAAGGAGGAAAGGAGACATGAGAAAACAAGGAGGAAAGGAAACATGAGAAAACAAGGAGGAAAGGAAACATGAGAAAACAAGGAGGAAAGGAAACATGAGAAAACAATGAGGAAAGGAAACATGAGAAAACAAGGAGGAAAGGAAACATGAGAAAACAAGGAGGAAATGAAACATGAGAAAACAAGGAGGAAAGGAAACATGAGAAAACAATGAGAAAAAGGGAACATGAGAAAACAATGAGAAAAAGTAAACATGAGAAAACAAGGAGGAAAGGAAACATGAGAAAACAATGAGAAAAAGTAAACATGAGAAAACAATGAGGAAAGGATACATGAGAAAACAAGGAGGAAAGGAAACATGAGAAAACAATGAGAAAAAGTAAACATGAGAAAACAAGGAGAAAAGGAAACATGAGAAAACAAGGAGAAAGTAGAAACATGAGAAAACAGTGAGCCTGAAGCCTGCTGTTTTTGCAGTAACATGATTTCTTGTTTTACTGTTACGTAATTTATTGATTTGTCCTTCACTCGTAAAGTTCCTCTTTAACACAACTTCACCCTCCACACACACACAGTAGTATGTTTTGAGCTTCCGTGTGTCTGAACCATGTGCTGCTGGCTGCTGTAAAATCACAGTCACAGTTGGCTTAGATACAAGTTAAAATAGAACTAGAATAATGCAATTGTTAAATGTCTTCCTGTTTGTATATGCAGGTATAAATAGAAACAGACAACACTACACACAGTGGGAGGCACATTTGGTAAGGTTAGATTCTCATTTAAAAATGCTTGTGGTACTTATTTAAGTATTTAAATCAATCAATGTGATTATATGGAGCATTAAAAATATATATCTTGTCACAAAGGGATTAACAGTGATCTGGTGCCATTTGCCTTTTTTATGAAAATGAATAAGATTACATGGACAGGTGGACCTGATCCTAGATCAACACTCCTACTCTGAGATGCTTGTCACAAACAATATGGCCACTGGCCTGACACCCCAAAGAGACGCAAGATAAACCTTCCCAGGTAGCAAGAAACCTTGAGGGGAACCAAACTCTGAGGAGTAGGCTCTAGGACAGGACAGAAATTGACCAATCCAGAGCAGGGCCAGGGTAACAGGGAACACAGAACCAGAGTCAAGACTAGACAGGACAGAAATGGACCAATCCAGAGCAGGGCCAGGGTAACAGGGAACACAGAACCAGAGTCAAGACTAGAGAGGAAAGGACAGGACAGGACCAGAGACAGGACAGAACCAAAGATAGGACAGAACCAGAGACAGGATAGGACAGCACCAGAGACAGGACAGAACCAGAGACAGGACAGAACCAGAGACAGGACAGAACCAGAGCCAGGACAGAACAGGACAGAACAGAACAGAACAGAACCAGAGACAGGACAGGACAGAACCAGAGACAGGACAGAACCAGAGACAGGACATGACAGAACCAGAGACAGGACAGAACCATTGACAGGACAGGACAGAACCAGAGACAGGACAGAACCATTGACAGGACAGGACAGAACCAGAGACAAGACAGGACAGAACCAGAGACAAGACAGGACAGAACCAGAGACAGGACAGAACCAGAGACAGGTCAGGACAGAACCTGAGACAGTACAGGACATAACTAGTGACAGGACACATCCAGAGACAGTATAGGACAAAAATAGAGACAAGACAGGATCAAATACTGGTCAGAAGCAGAGACGGGTAAGGACAGAACCAGAGACAGGTCAGGACAGAACCAGAGAAGGGACAGAACCAGAGACAGGTCAGGACAGAACCAGAGACAGGTCAGGACAGAACCAGAGACAGGTCAGGACAGAGGCAGAGACAGGACGGGACCAGAGACAGGACAAAACCAGAGACAGTACAGGACAAAAATAGAGACAGGACAGAAGCAGAGTCAGGTCAGGACAGAGGCAAAGACAGGACGGGACCAGAGACAGGACAAAACCAGAGACAGTACAGGACAAAAATAGAGACAGGACAGAAGCAGAGTCAGGTCAGGACAGAGGCAAAGACAGGACGGGACCAGAAACAGGACAAAACCAGAGACAGTACAGGACAAAAATAGAGACAGGACAGAAGCAGAGTCAGGTCAGGACAGAGGCAGAGACAGGACGGGACCAGAGACAGGACAGAACAGCCTCCATATCAAGCAGTTTGGTGTTTACTAATCTCTGTTAACCAAGAATGAAATATTGTGTAATGTGGTCAGATGCAGTCTGTACACCAAAGGTTTTACTGGACATATAGGACTGAAGTGTAACATCAGTTGTAGACCATACACTGTATTGTCAAGACCTCTGGCCATAGCTAGCTGGTTGACATGATTTATCATAACAATGAATGGGGGCACTCATTGTGACTATCATGGAGGGAGGACTTTCCTCAGGCTTAAAAATAGCTTGTGCAATCAACAATTTCAGTTTAAACCAATCAGATTAAAGTAAATTGATGGGTTCTTCGAGCAGACGTTGAATCAGGAGCATGACTAGGATCAACATGAGCTGCGGAAATGAATTGCCTTAATGAAAACAACATCATATAAAGGATCTTTCTTTAAGCATATAAATTATTGACTGTATTTTCACACAAATAACTACACCATACACTGAGTGGACAAAACATTAGGAACATCTGGTCTTTCCATGACATAGACTGACCAGGTGAATCCAGGTGAAAGCTATGATCCCTCATTGATGTCACCTGTTAAATACACCTCAATCAATGTAGATGAAGGGGACGTGACAGGTTAAATAAGGAATTGTAAGCCTTGAGACAACTGAGACATGGATTGTGTATGTGTGCCATTCAAAGTGTGAATGGATAAGACAATATATTTATGTCTTTGAAAGGTGTATGGTAGTATGTGCCAGGGGAACCAGTTCGTGTCAAGAACTGTAACGCTGCCGGGTTTATCACGCTTAACAGTTTATTGTGTGTATCAAGAGGGGTCCACCACCTAATGGACACCCAGCCTACTTCACACAACTGTTGGAAGCATTGGAGTCAACATAGGCCAACATAGGCCCGGGGGGGGGGGGGGGGGGGGGGGGGGGGGGAAGAGAGACTGAAATGGGACACAGTGAATGAAACGGGACACTTTGTCACGACTATCACCGAAGGTGGCTCCCCTTCCCATTCGGGTGGCGCTCGGAGGTCGGCGTCACCGGTCTACTAGCTGCTACCGATCCCTTTTCCCCTTTTCATTTTGTCTAATTGGTTTCACCTGTTCCTTGTTTGGGGTTTTGGGTTGGGGTTATTTAAGTTCAGCCTGTGTTTGTGTGGGCTTGTTTGCTGTTTGTGGTACAGGAGTGTCCTGTCATTTACTTCCGCTGTACAGCGTATGTACCGGTGTTGTACATTTTGGAGTGTTTGACGCCTGTGTTCTGCGTTCCCCTCTTTTGTTCGCCGTGATTGTTCCGGAATAAATGGTGTTTCCGAATCCTCTACTCTCTGCGCCTGACTCCACACACATCACTCTTCGAAGCCTGACACACTTTTAACTTTCTGAAACGATCACTATTTCTTCTTTTGTGAAACGTTTTCACTGAACGGTACCGGCTGGTGAGAGCGGAAACCAGAGAGGGACAGAGAAAGAGATTTAAAATGCATGAGCAGGCATTTTTGATATTCATTGTTCATCCTGTACCTTGTGGGGAGCCTGAGCTAAAGGGCCATAGGTCTTATCTCTCTAAATGAGACGACTCTCATTGCATGGGATGTGCCTCGCGAATAGGTCAAATCACGTTGCCATTAATATTTGAAAAACGCTATATTGAAAAAGATGTTCATATAGTACCAGGCTGTCTCTTCTCTCCTTTTCTCTAATAAAATAATCTCCTAAAACACCATTTCCCATCATCAGATCAGGAGGAGATAGTCCTGTCTATTTCTTGTTGAGTCATTTATCTTTCCTTACGTTGATGAATTCATAACGCTGACAATTCCCTGTCGGAATAATGAAATGGAATGCAGAGATATCCAGGCCCAATTATTGTAATATTGCTCTTCTCAGGTAATCCATCTCGGAGAACTTTTATTAGTTCATACAGTATAGACTATGGCAAAAAGCGCCCTATTCCCTATTTAGTGCACTACTTTTTTTTTACCAGGGTCCTATGGGTTTTGGTCACAGATAGTGCACTATGTAATGAATAGGGTGCTACTTGGGACTCAACCCTCTGTCTGTGACTGGCTGCAGCTGCTGTAGGTCTGGTTGAAATCTAAATGACTTGAGGACATAACCTCCTCTTTCAGCGACACGTCTGTTCTAATTGTGTTTTTTACTGGTTTAGACAAGGACTCAACGATGGCACTCTTCTTGATTATAACACCTGATTTAGCTTTCCTGAAATGGCTCCTGCTTGGAAAATGATTTAAATTGGCTGTAGGCTACATGGTCTTATGTCTCGACTAACCTGTACCCAAGCACATTGACTCGGTATATAACCTCGTTATTGTAATTTTATTGTGTTCCTTTCTTTAAACTTTATTTTAGTTAGCAAATATTTTCATAATTATATTTAGTAATATACCACTGGCTAATCTACATGTCTCTCCTATAGTAATATACCACTGGCTAATCTACATGTCTCTCCTATAGTAATATACCACTGGTTAATCTACATGTCTCTCCTATAGTAATATACCACTGGCTAATCTACATGTCTCTCCTATAGTAATATACCACTGGCTAATCTACATGTCTCTCCTATAGTAATATACCACTGCCTAATCTACATGTCTCTCCTATAGTAATATACCACTGGCTAATCTACATGTCTCTCCTATAGTAATATATCCCTGGTTAATCTACATGTCTCTCCTATAGTAATATACCACTGGTTAATCTACATGTCTCTCCTATAGTAATATACCACTGGCTAATCTACGTCTCTCCTATAGTAATATACCACTGGCTAATCTACATGTCTCTCCTATAGTAATATATCCCTGGTTAATCTACATGTCTCTCCTATAGTAATATACCACTGGCTAATCTACATGTCTCTCCTATAGTAATATATCCCTGGCTAATCTACATGTCTCTCCTATAGTAATATACCACTGGCTAATCTACATGTCTCTCCTATAGTAATATACCACTGGCTAATCTACATGTCTCTCCTATAGTAATATACCACTGGCTAATCTACATGTCTCTCCTATAGTAATATACCACTGGCTAATCTACATGCCTCTCCTATAGTAATATACCACTGGTTAATCTACATGTCTCTCCTATAGTAATATATCCCTGGCTAATCTACACGTCTCTCCTATAGTAATATACCACTGGCTAATCTACATATCTCTCCTATAGTAATATATCCCTGGCTAATCTACATGTCTCTCCTATAGTAATATATCCCTGGCTAATCTACACGTCTCTCCTATAGTAATATACCACTGGCTAATCTACATATCTCTCCTATAGTAATATATCCCTGGCTAATCTACACGTCTCTCCTATAGTAATATACCACTGGCTAATCTACATGTCTCTCCTATAGTAATATACCACTGGCTAATCTACATGTCTCTCCTATAGTAATATACCACTGGCTAATCTACATGTCTCTCCTATAGTAATATACCACTGGCTAATCTACATGTCTCTCCTATAGTAATATACCACTGGCTAATCTACATGTCTCTCCTATAGTAATATACCACTGGCTAATCTACATGTCTCTCCTATAGTAATATACCACTGGCTAATCTACATGTCTCTCCTATAGTAATATACCACTGGCTAATCTACATGTCTCTCCTATAGTAATATACCACTGGCTAATCTACATGTCTCTCCTATAGTAATATACCACTGGCTAATCTACATGTCTCTCCTATAGTAATATACCACTGGCTAATCTACATGTCTCTCCTATAGTAATATACCACTGGCTAATCTACATGTCTCTCCTATAGTAATATACCACTGGCTAATCTACATGTCTCTCCTATAGTAATATACCACTGGCTAATCTACATGCCTCTCCTATAGTAATATACCACTGGTTAATCTACATGTCTCTCCTATAGTAATATATCCCTGGCTAATCTACACGTCTCTCCTATAGTAATATACCACTGGCTAATCTACATATCTCTCCTATAGTAATATATCCCTGGCTAATCTACATGTCTCTCCTATAGTAATATATCCCTGGCTAATCTACACGTCTCTCCTATAGTAATATACCACTGGCTAATCTACATATCTCTCCTATAGTAATATATCCCTGGCTAATCTACACGTCTCTCCTATAGTAATATACCACTGGCTAATCTACATATCTCTCCTATAGTAATATATCCCTGGTTAATCAACATGTCTCTCCTATAGTAATATAACCCTGGCTAATCTACACGTCTCCTATAGTAATATACCACTGGCTAATCTACATGTCTCTCCTATAGTAATATATCCCTGGTTAATCTACATGTCTCTCCTATAGTAATATACCACTGGCTAATCTACATGTCTCTCCTATAGTAATATACCACTGCCTAATCTACATGTCTCTCCTATAGTAATATACCACTGCCTAATCTACATGCCTCTCCTATAGTAATATACCACTGGCTAATCTACATGTCTCTCCTATAGTAATATACCACTGGCTAATCTACATGTCTCTCCTATAGTAATATACCACAGGTTAATCTACATGTCTCTCCTACAGTAATATAACACTGGCTAATCTACATGTCTCTCCTATAGTAATATATCACTGGTTAATCTACATGTCTCTCCTATAGTAATATACCACTGGCTAATCTACATGTCTCTCCTATAGTAATATACCACTGGCTAATCTACATGTCTCTCCTATAGTAATATACCACTGGCTAATCTACATGTCTCTCCTATAGTAATATACCACTGCCTAATCTACATGTCTCTCCTATAGTAATATACCACTGGCTAATCTACATGTCTCTCCTATAGTAATATATCCCTGGTTAATCTACATGTCTCTCCTATAGTAATATACCACTGGTTAATCTACATGTCTCTCCTATAGTAATATACCACTGGCTAATCTACGTCTCTCCTATAGTAATATACCACTGGCTAATCTACATGTCTCTCCTATAGTAATATATCCCTGGTTAATCTACATGTCTCTCCTATAGTAATATACCACTGGCTAATCTACATGTCTCTCCTATAGTAATATATCCCTGGCTAATCTACATGTCTCTCCTATAGTAATATACCACTGGCTAATCTACATGTCTCTCCTATAGTAATATACCACTGGCTAATCTACATGTCTCTCCTATAGTAATATACCACTGGCTAATCTACATGTCTCTCCTATAGTAATATACCACTGGCTAATCTACATGTCTCTCCTATAGTAATATACCACTGGCTAATCTACATGTCTCTCCTATAGTAATATACCACTGGCTAATCTACATGTCTCTCCTATAGTAATATACCACTGGCTAATCTACATGTCTCTCCTATAGTAATATACCACTGGCTAATCTACATGTCTCTCCTATAGTAATATACCACTGGCTAATCTACATGTCTCTCCTATAGTAATATACCACTGGCTAATCTACATGTCTCTCCTATAGTAATATACCACTGGCTAATCTACATGTCTCTCCTATAGTAATATACCACTGGCTAATCTACATGTCTCTCCTATAGTAATATACCACTGGCTAATCTACATGTCTCTCCTATAGTAATATACCACTGGCTAATCTACATGTCTCTCCTATAGTAATATACCACTGGCTAATCTACATGTCTCTCCTATAGTAATATACCACTGGCTAATCTACATGTCTCTCCTATAGTAATATACCACTGGCTAATCTACATGTCTCTCCTATAGTAATATACCACTGGCTAATCTACATGCCTCTCCTATAGTAATATACCACTGGTTAATCTACATGTCTCTCCTATAGTAATATATCCCTGGCTAATCTACACGTCTCTCCTATAGTAATATACCACTGGCTAATCTACATATCTCTCCTATAGTAATATATCCCTGGCTAATCTACATGTCTCTCCTATAGTAATATATCCCTGGCTAATCTACACGTCTCTCCTATAGTAATATACCACTGGCTAATCTACATATCTCTCCTATAGTAATATATCCCTGGCTAATCTACACGTCTCTCCTATAGTAATATACCACTGGCTAATCTACATATCTCTCCTATAGTAATATATCCCTGGTTAATCAACATGTCTCTCCTATAGTAATATAACCCTGGCTAATCTACACGTCTCCTATAGTAATATACCACTGGCTAATCTACATGTCTCTCCTATAGTAATATATCCCTGGTTAATCTACATGTCTCTCCTATAGTAATATACCACTGGCTAATCTACATGTCTCTCCTATAGTAATATACCACTGCCTAATCTACATGTCTCTCCTATAGTAATATACCACTGCCTAATCTACATGCCTCTCCTATAGTAATATACCACTGGCTAATCTACATGTCTCTCCTATAGTAATATACCACTGGCTAATCTACATGTCTCTCCTATAGTAATATACCACAGGTTAATCTACATGTCTCTCCTACAGTAATATAACACTGGCTAATCTACATGTCTCTCCTATAGTAATATATCACTGGTTAATCTACATGTCTCTCCTATAGTAATATACCACTGGCTAATCTACATGTCTCTCCTATAGTAATATACCACTGGCTAATCTGATCAGTTGATGGTCTGATCGTGGGTTTTTCCTCCTTTTCCTCAGCCACAGGCATGGAGCAGGACACCTGGTTGTCACTTGCAGCTCAGCGGGGTCCTACAGGGCCCCAGGAAATGCCATCTATCATTGTCGCCAGACCAATCATCCTTACCAACAGGGACCTTCTATCCAGCAGGAACTATCAGGAACGTTCACAGTTAGGTCTTGGTAGAGTGTCCCTATTCCCTCATCTCATGTCACCGCCACTAAGGTACTGTAGAGTGGGAATGGGAATGAAACCAGACAAGCAATATCGGCTCGGCATTGAGCTACTTTTCTAAGTGATTTTCAGTTCTATTGGGTGCTATGTTGTGGCAAACCTACTGTTACTTATTACCATCAATACAGTTGGCCTTCTTGCTTATTCCCTAACATATCATCCAGCAGGGTCCTAGTGCAGTTCAATGGGAATAGTGCTAGCAGACACCAGACTAGTGCCTCCAATGCAGTTGGCTTTCTTGTAAAATAAGATTTAATATAAAGTTCCTTGTACTATAACATGGGAATCACAAAAGCTGTTGAGCCTCTGAAGAGGGGGATGGTTGTTTCCCTATTAGACTCACACGTTCCTATTGTATGAGCTGTTAATTACATTATCTAGGAAGGAAAGGGTTGTCTCATAAGATTAGCTTGTTGTTGGCCAGGGCGCAAAACAAACAAATTAAACATTATAGAAGGTGGCAACCATTCAAGTGCAATTGTTCAAGTGCATTGTGCAGTAACTTATGGTTTCACATTAAATTAGTTATCAATGCTTGAAATATCCCCTGTCCCCCTCTCTTGTAATGAGTCTAAAATGCCTACTCTATATTCAGTCTTAACTTTGGCTCGTCTCAGTTGTTTTATACAACGCATGGCTAATTGATCGTCCATTGTCATTCAACTGAATTCACAACTCTGTTATAAATAGTAAGATAATATGATGTTATTTAGATCAGCAATGAAATTAACTGTGATGAAGCACTTAAAGTTGAGATTTACCAACAGAACCCAACTAAACCATACACCTACATGACCAGAGGAGACCAGAGGAAGCCATATAATGCATAGAAAGAAAACCTTGCTAAAGGCCAAAAGGATGCTAGAGGAGACCAGAGAGGAACCTTCATACCTTCAGATCAGCCCTTCAGAGGAAGCTGCTGTATGTTAAGCATCTCCTAATCCTGCTGGACTAGCACCAGGACAAAGGCCTCTGAGATATATCCTAATCCTGCTGGACTAGCACCAGGACAAAGGCCTCTGAGATATCTCCTAATCCTGCTGGACTAGCACCGGGACAAAGGCCTCTGAGATATATCCTAATCCTGCTGGACTAGCACCAGGACAAAGGCCTCTGAGATATATCCTAATCCTGCTGGACTAGCACTGGGACAAAGGCCTCTGAGATATATCCTAATCCTGCTGGACTAGCACCAGGACAAAGGCCTCTGAGATATCTCCTAATCCTGCTGGACTAGCACCGGGACAAAGGCCTCTGAGATATATCCTAATCCTGCTGGACTAGCACCAGGACAAAGGCCTCTGAGATATATCCTAATCCTGCTGGACTAGCACTGGGACAAAGGCCTCTGAGATATATCCTAATCCTGCTGGACTAGCACCAGGACAAAGGCCTCTGAGATATCTCCTAATCCTGCTGGACTAGCACCAGGACAAAGGCCTCTGAGATATATCCTAATTCTGCTGGACTAGCACCAGGACAAAGGACTCTGAGATATATCCTAATCCTGCTGGACTAGCACCGGGACAAAGGCCTCTGTGATATATCCTAAACCTGCTGGACTAGCACCAGGACAAAGGCCTCTGAGATATATCCTAATCCTGCTGGACTAGCACCGGGACAAAGGCCTCTGAGATATATCCTAATCCTGCTGGACTAGCACCGGGACAAAGCCTCTGACATATCTCCTAATCCTGCTGGACTAGCACCAGGACAAAGGCCTCTGAGATATATCCTAATCCTGCTGGACTAGCACCGGGACAAAGCCTCTGACATATCTCCTAATCCTGCTGGACTAGCACCAGGACAAAGGCCTCTGAGATATCTCCTAATCCTGCTGGACTAGCACCAGGACAAAGGCCTCTGAGATATATCCTAATCCTGCTGGACTAGCACCGGGACAAAGGCCTCTGAGATATATCCTAATCCTGCTGGACTAGCACCAGGACAAAGGCCTCTGAGATATATCCTAATCCTGCTGGACTAGCACCGGGACAAAGCCTCTGACATATCTCCTAATCCTGCTGGACTAGCACCGGGACAAAGGCCTCTGAGATATATCCTAATCCTGCTGGACTAGCACCGGGACAAAGGCCTCTCAGATATATCCTAATCCTGCTGGACTAGCACCAGGACAAAGGCATCTGAGATATCTCCTAATCCTGCTGGACTAGCACCGGGACAAAGCCTCTGAGATATATCCTAATCCTGCTGGACTAGCACCGGGACAAAGGCCTCTGAGATATATCCTAATCCTGCTGGACTAGCACCGGGACAAAGGCCTCTGAGATATATCCTAATCCTGCTGGACTAGCACCGGGACAAAGGCCTCTGAGATATATCCTAATCCTGCTGGACTAGCACCGGGACAAAGGCCTCTGAGATATATCCTAATCCTGCTGGACTAGCACCGGGACAAAGGCCTCTGAGATATATCCTAATCCTGCTGGACTAGCACCGGGACAAAGCCTCTGAGATATCTCCTAATCCTGCTGGACTAGCACCGGGACAAAGGCCTCTGTGATATATCCTAAACCACAGAGCTGGATAGGGATTGGAGGGGGACACCCTTACCCCTTGATGGAGGATTAGACCTACCAGAGGCTTCATAGTAAACCAAGTCTTATTGCATGTGCCTGGGCCATCTCACCAAAACATTTGGGTCGTGTTCATTAGGGCCCACCGTGGCAAATTGTAGGGGTTTGCAACGGAAAACTTCTTAAATTCTCCTAGTCTCTTACTGTTTCAGTCACTTTTCTCCTGTATGGTGCCTAATGAATAACACTCAGGTAATCCGCGACAATCACAGGGAGACAATAACAGTGAGACAATCACGGGAGACAAACACGGGAGCCAATCACAGGGAGACAATCGCAGGGAGCCAATCACAGGGAACCAATCACAGGGAGACAATCACAGTAAGCCAAACACAGGAAGTATGGCACAGGTAAAATGCCTACTATAGTGATGGAAAGTAACCCAAAAGGCAGACATTATAACACATTTTCTGTGTATGTCTTTCTAAAACAATGCTACATAAACCATGACAGACATGTTACTGGCAGCACAACAGCAAACTGTCAACGTAGGTGAGGATATGAACCTTAGGTTCTGCAGGGCAGACAGAGCAGGCTCCGTGGGAATAGGATTTGTGCCTGTTGCTTGTATCAACTGGAGAAGCTTATTGTCTGAGAAGCACAGAGGGGATCAACACTAACCCAAAGTATTTACCCCTTTTCTGATTTTCTCTATTTTTGCACATTTTTGATACTGAATGTTATCAGATCTTCAACCAAAACCTAATATTAGATAAAGCAATTTATAAATAAAATGAGATGCTTACTGTGGAATGCAGTGTTTGGTTTTCGCCAGATATAACGGGAGCCACATCGTCCAAAATGTTAACTCAAGTTTGCCAAAAAAAGCACCTCGAAGCCCCTGGATGATCATCAAGGCTCTTGGAAGAATATTCTATAGACAGATGAGTCAAAGTCTAACTTTTTTTGGACGAAATGGGTCCCATCATGCCTGGCGATGCCATTTTGGGCCTCTGTGTTTGCGTTTCATCCACATGCAGTTGAGTCAACAGGTGTTGCCCGAGTTGCTACAGTAGTGATCCATGCCAAAACAGTTTACTGTTTGATGCAGCCACCATACATCACTCGGTATGGCTGTCGAAGCAGCCAATGGACAATGTCATCATCTCTGTCAAGATGTTATGATGACCTGTCATGATGAACCACTGTCTCGACGTTACACCCATTAAAGACGGAACAAGATCTAAGACACAATAGATAACCTTTTTGACAATGCACAGACGCTGAGATGTAACCAAAAACGCTATGATTCCATGTTGGCAAAGAGTCCAGTGCATTGCATTATGTAAAGAATGATCTGGCTATCATTTTAAAACAATGGAAAATGTTCACAACAAGGTATCAACACTTAGAAAAGCAGATAAACAAACCAACAGCTTTTTAAGCCATACATCGTTATGTAGTGCATCTACATACTGTAATAACGATTTGTGAGGACAAACATTTAAAAATGTATGTAGAAGGATATTTAAATTACAACAGGGCACTGAAGCTTGTAAGTCTATAAAAAGAGGAAAAAAAACAAACTGTAGCTCTTGAATACATTTTGAAAATGCATAACATATTCAAAGCAATGCTCCCTACTGACTCTGACTAATTCTATTTTCCAGAGCAATTCTTAAATAGACTCGGAGGAGGGTTTGGTTGGTTCATAATGTTGTACTAATGTCTGCATGACTGGTATAATGAAAGACATGACATCCCAACCCCTGTCAGTTTCACTGTGGTAAATCTACAGGACACTCTTGACTCGCCACATGACCCCTATGACACTGGTAAGTGGCATATCTTACAATCGCACATGGCCCCTGTGACATCATTCACAACAGGAAGTAAATTGGGGCCATAACAACACGTAATCTGTGGGAATGCAGTCTGACCTAACAGCTCTTGATACCAACAACTGATCGTCAAGCCCTCAAATTCCATAATGAGTTCTATCAATGAGGCATCATTCAATGTTAACAATTAGTGACGGTATAGGAAGAAGATTGGAATGACTGATTTTAAAATAACACTCATTTGAGTCTTTAGGGAACTGGTCATTGGCAGCTGTTGTTTTCCAAAATGTGTGTCAAAAATGTGGATGCTAACTTGAGGCGGTTTGTGATTTATATATATATATATATATATCGATAGAAATAAATAAATAGTTAGGCGAGACACCAATATTAATAATCCAATCATCATTCATTCCCTAAACGCTATTCTATAATTTATTCACTGGACGAAAGCATAAAAGTTGAGAGGGTAAATTGTCTCACATCAATCATAGATGAATGTGTGACTGGAGCAGGCAGGCAGCTGTGTTGCTCCAAGCAAGAAAAAAACTGCTCCTACGTTGTCCTTTTCTGGGCCTCGGCTGCGAGTGGATACGTTGCTGTTGAACAGCAGTGCAGAAACATCCCCCGGCCCTACTGCGATAAACAGGATTGATGTTTGCTACCAAGACATTTGACTTGATCCAGCAGTGCTTGAGAGGAATCATTCAGCTTCATTGAGCCGCTAAAGAGCTTTTTGAGGGAAATGTTTTCCTCTGCCGTTTGACTCCGTCTCTAGTCACCACTGGCATCAATGTAATGGGGTGTTCTAAACATATATAGGATAGGTAGTCTATCTTTTCTAAATCTTTTTGCTTTATTTTCAAGCTCTCTCTCTCTCTCTATACAGTATAAGCAGTTTTTGATTAGGAATAGGATGTTTATTTCACCATACTGAAACTGGTTAGCTATAGTTTTGTGCAGATACGCAGGTAGTTCAGGCTTCATTGTTGATACGATATTGAAGTAATAAGTTAGAGTCAACAGCGCATATTAAAGAGTCAACAGCACATATTTCTAACAGAAACAATGTCAATCCTGATATAATACAGCACATATTTCTAACAGAAACAATGTCAATCCTGATATAATACAGCACATATTTCTAACATAAACAATGTCAATCCTGATATAATACAGCACATATTTCTAACAGAAACACTGTCAATCCTGATATAATACAGCACATATTTCTAACAGAAACAATGTCAATCCTGATATAATACAGCACATATTTCTAACATAAACAATGTCAATCCTGATATAATACAGCACATATTTCTAACAGAAACAATGTCAATCCTGATATAATACAGCACATATTTCTAACAGAAACAATGTCAATCCTGATATAATACAGCACATATTTCTAACAGAAACAATGTCAATCCTGATATAATACAGCACATATTTCTAACAGAAACAATGTAAATCCTGATATAATACAGCACATATTTCTAACAGAAACAATGTCAATCCTGATATAATACAGCACATATTTCTAACAGAAACAATGTAAATCCTGATATAATACAGCACATATTTCTAACAGAAACAATGTCAATCCTGATATAATTGAACATCTGGTGCCTAGACTACCATCAATGTTTGGGTGAGGAGGACATCCTAGAGGAGGAGAGGGGGAGAGAGGAGAGGGAAACAGGGGGAGAGAGAGAGGGGGAGAAGGGGAGGAGGAGAGAGAGAGGAGAGGGAAACAGGGGGAGAGAGAGAGGGGTAGAAGGGGAGGGGGAGAGAGAGAGGAGAGGGAAATGGGGGGAGAAAGAGAGAGGAGAGGGAAATGGGGGGAGAGAGAGAGAGATACACAGATCCACAAAGAATTCGAAAACAAATCCAATTTTAATAAACTCCCATATCTACTGGGTGTAATTCCACAGTGTGCCATCACAGCAGCAAGATGTGTGACCTGTTGCCACAAGAAAAGGGCAACCAGTGGAGAACAAACACCATTGTAAATACAACCCATATTTATGCTTATTTATTTTCCCTTGTGTAATTTAAACATTTGTACATTGTTACAACACTGTCTATATATATATATATATATATATATATATATATATATATATATATATATATATATATATGTATATAATATGACATTTGTAATGTCTTTATTGTTTTGAAACTTCTGTATGTGTAATGTTTACTGTTAATTTTTATTGTTTATTTCACTTTTGTATATTATCTGCCTCACTTGCTTTGGCAATGTTAACACATGTTTCCCATGCCAATAAAGCCCCTTGAATTGAATTGAATTGAGAGAGGAGATGGAAATGGGGGGAGAGAGAGAGGAGAGGGAAATGGGGGGAGAGAGAGAGGAGAGGGAAATGGGGGGAGAGAGAGAGGAGAGGGAAATGGGGGAGAGAGAGAGGAGAGGGAAATGGGGGGAGAGAGGAGAGGGAAATGGGGGGAGAGAGAGAGGAGAGGGAAATGGGGGGAGAGAGAGAGAGGAGAGGGAAATGGGGGGAGAGAGAGAGAGGAGAGGGAAATGGGGAGAGAGAGGAGAGGGAAATGGGAGAGAGAGAGGAGAGGGAAATGGGGGGAGAGAGAGAGGAGAGGGAAATGGGGGGAGAGAGAGAGAGGAGAGGGAAATGGGGGGAGAGAGAGAGAGGAGAGGGAAATGGGGAGAGAGAGGAGAGGGAAATGGGAGAGAGAGAGGAGAGTAAGTGAGTAAGTAACACAGGAAAATACATTTCACTGCATCCTTAACTGCATGTATCCTAAGAAAGTATTCAGACCCCTTGACTTTTTCCACATTCTGTTAGGTTACAGCCTTATTCTAAAATGGATTACATCAGTCTATGCACAATATCCCATAATGACAAAGCAAAAACAGGTTTAGTCATTTTTGCAAATGTATGAATAAAACTGAAATATCACATTTAAATAAGTATTCAGACACCTTAGTCAGTACTTAGTCAGTACTTTATCTCAGCCTCCAGTATTTATGCTGCAGTAGTTTATGTGTCGGGGGGCTAGGGTCAGTTTGTTATATCTGGAGTACTTCTCCTGTCCTATTCGGTGTCCTGTGTGAATCTAAGTGTGCGTTCTCTAATTCTCTCCTTCTCTCTTTCTTTCTCTCTCTCGGAGGACCTGAGCCCTAGGACCATGCCCCAGGACTACCTGACATGATGACTCCTTGCTGTCCCCAGTCCACCTGACCGTGCTGCTGCTCCAGTTTCAACTGTTCTGCCTTATTATTATTCGACCATGCTGGTCATTTATGAGCACTTGAACATCTTGGCCATGTTCTGTTATAATCTCCACCCGGCACAGCCAGAAGAGGACTGGCCACCCCACATAGCCTGGTTCCTCTCTAGGTTTCTTCCTAGGTTTTGGCCTTTCTAGGGAGTTCTTCCTAGCCACCGTGCTTCTACACCTGCATTGCTTGCTGTTTGGGGTTTTAGGCTGGGTTTCTGTACAGCACTTTGAGATATCAGCTGATGTACGAAGGGCTATATAAATACATTTGATTTGATTTGATTTGTTGAAGCACCTTTGGCAGCAATTACAGCCTAGTCTTCTTGGGTATGACGCTACAAGCTTGGCGCACCTTTATTTGGGGAGTTTCTCCCATTCTTCTCTGCATATCATCTCAAGCTGTGACAGGTTGGATGGGGAGCGTTGCTATACAGCTATTTTCAGGTCCTTCCAGAGATGTTCGATTGCGTTCAAGTCCTCGCTCTAGCTGGACCACTCAAGGATATTCAGACACTTGTCCCAAAGCCACTTCTGCGTTGTCTTGGCTGTGTTCTTAGGCTTGTTTTCCTGTTGGAAGGTGAACCTTCACCCCAGTCTGAGGTCCTGAGCACTCTGGGGTAGGTTTTCATCAAGGATTTCTCTGTACTTTAGTCCGTTCATCTTTGCCTTGATCCTGATTACTCTCCCAGTACCTGCCGCCGAAAAACATCCCCACATGGTGCTGCCACAACCATGCTTCACCGTAGGGATGGTGCCAGGTTTACTCTAGACGTGGCGCTTGGCATTCAGGCCAAAGAATCTTGTTTCTCATGGTCCGAGAGTCTTTAGGCAAACTCTAAGTGGGCTGCCTTTTACTGAGGAGTGGCTTCCATCTGGCCACGCTACCATAAAGGCCTGATTGGTGGAGTGCTGCAGAGATGGTTGTCCTTCTGGAAGGTTCTCCCATCTCCACAGAGGAACTCTAGAGCCCTGTCAGAGTAACTATTGTGTTCTTGGTCACCTCCCTGACCAAGGCCCTTCTCCCCCAAATGCTCAGTTTGGCTGTGCGGCCAGCTGTAGGAAGAGTCTTGGTGATTCCAACCTTCTTCCATTGAAGAATTATTGAGGCCACTTTGTTCTTGGGGACATTCAATCCTGCAGAAATGTTTTGGTACCCTTCCCCAGATCTGAGCCTTGACAAAATCCTGCCTTGGCGCTCTACGGACAATTCCTTTGACCTCATGGCTTGGTTTTTGTTCTGACAGGGCACTGTCAACTATGGGATCCTATATAGACAGGTGTGTGCTTTTCTAAATCATGTCCAATCAATTGAATTTACCACAGGTGGACTCCAGTCAAGTTGTAGAAACATCTCAAGGATGATCAATGGAATCAGAATTTACCTGAGCTCAATTTCCAGATTTGGATTTTTTTTATAAATGTACAACATTTCTCAAAACCTGTTTTTGCTTTGTCATTATGGGGTATTGTGTGTAGATTGCTAAGGATTTGTATTTATTTAATCGATTTTAGAATAAGGCTGTAATGTTCAAATGTGGAAAAAGCCAAGGGATCTGAATACTGGGTAGACAAAGTGCATAGTGTCAACCCACCAACAACATATCATGTCGACCTATAAAATGCAGGCTCAGAGTCTGCACAAATATTTAAAGCACAAAGCTATTGTGTTGCTGGTGTGTAGAATATAACTGTGTTTACTTGATTTCTGGAAAAGCTGTGTCTGTTATTTTCCCGTTTTGAAACATGCATGCAGCATCTATTACCATTAATCCTCTCCTTTCTCTGGAAGCATCTTTAGTATTTAGAAGTTTTTATTTTTACAGTAATTTATTATGGAATGTTTTCCAAACTCAATTCGCTGAGACTTTCTCTTTTGAGGAATGTATCTATCTGATGTGATGAAACAACTTTATTTATCTAGGTTATCTATTATTTTCCTCGTGTCAGTTATTCTGGTATCCGAGGAAGATACTGAGTCAGCATTCCAGATTCCAAATCGATTGTGAAAGAGACAATAAATAATTCAACAAGAAAGCTCCATGTGGTGCAGGAAGAAGAATGTAGATGAAAATACCAATCCACATACCTACCTACCTAAATAACAGGCAGCATTAATATATATTGGAAATGGAGAAGAACGCATTAATATAGATTGCAGAGTTCCTAATAGGTCAGATTATCTGGTCAAAGGTCAGTCTGGTTATCTGAGGTTGGTTGAGAACAAAATGTTGTTAAATAAAGATTCTATTTAGTAGATACTCAACTACCCTCTAAGATAAGCATTTACATTTAGAAAAGTAAGAGGGAGATCTCAGTATCTTGACTGTAATATGATTTAGATCACTGAATTGGAGCGAGAAGTAATTGGCACATTTTTTATTATGTCATAGCTAAGACTGACTTGGAAATTAGAGTTCTGTTCTGTGTCTTGTCCTCTGGGCTTTGTGTTCTCTCTCTCTCTGTGAATCCTATTCTTTTGGTGACTGTTGTTAAACGCCCGTAAAAACAATATTCAGTGATGCTTAAATGTTACCATGGGGTAACAGTTGTGACTGTAAATTTGTATTGATGCATTATGTGTACGACAGCTACTATAAATTCTCAGATTTGACAAAATATTGAATTTTCTTGCCAGGTAAGGTGGAAAGAGGGACATTGAATATATAAATCAAAAATAGATCTACTTTGCTGTTAAATATAAACTTTAACAACACAGACATGAAAATGAATGTGTGCCTTCAAAACAGTAACTGCCGATCCCCGCTGCCAATGTGAAAATGGTAGCGGTCATACATGTACTCACCTATTGTAAAGGAGAATGTGGTTCATTCAATCAAAGACAGCTCTATCACAAACTACGCTACCCCATTCATATACACACAGTAGTCCAGTTCATACCCACCCCCTCTGCCATCCATCAACCTCCTGGCCTCATTTATAGATGAGTTGGTTTACATTAAGACTCAGTCTCCCCTGGTGCTCTGCTTTCCTCTCAGGCCATTGTTGCTAACCTAACCTTGGTCCAGAAACCTAGCAAGGCTCCGCTATGTTGGCTGTGGCCTGCCTGGCCTGGCCTGTGCTGCTCTGCCTGGGAGGGGGGAGGAAGGAGGCGGGTGGGGGGTTAGCTTGTGCCAGCTGGAGGCAGTCTGCTGTCCTAGATCCTGGACTACTGTCACGGCACCTGCTGTGACTCACCTGCTGTCCTTGGGTTTCACCGCAACCCTGGAGCGAGAGAGATGGCTGTACTGGATGTGATCACAATATAACCCTAGAATAACACTGGCTGCACTGGATGAGATCACAATATAACCCTAGAATAACACTGGCAGTACTGGATGAGATCACAATATAACCCTAGAATGACACTGGCTGCACTGGATGAGATCACAATATAACTCTAGAATAACACTGGCTGCACTGGATGAGATCACAATATAACCCTAGAATGACACTGGCTGCACTGGATGAGATCACAATATAACCCTAGAATAACACTGGCTGCACTGGATGAGATCACAATATAACCCTAGAATAACACTGGCTGCACTGTATAACACCACAATATAACCCTAGAATAACACTGGCTGCACTGGATGAGATCACAATATAACCCTAGAATAACACTGGCTGTACCGTATAACATCACAATATAATCCTAGAATAACACTGGCTGTACTGGATGAGATCACAATATAATCCTAGAATAACACTGGCTGCACTGTATGAGATCACAATATAACCCTAGAATAACACTGGCTGTACTGGATGAGATCACAATATAACCCTAGAATAACACTGGCTGTACTGGATGAGATCACAATATAACCCTAGAATAACACTGGCTGCACTGTATAACATCCAAATATAACCCTAGAATAACACTGGCTGTACTGGATGAGATCACAATATAACCCTAGAATAACACTGGCTGTACTGGATGAGATCACAATATAACCCTAGAATAACACTGGCTGTACTGGATGAGATCACAATATAACCCTAGAATAACACTGGCTGTACTGGATGAAATCACAATATAACCCTAGAATAACACTGGCTGTACTGGATGAGATCACAATATAACCCTAGAATAACACTGGCTGTACTGGATGAGATCACAATATAACCCTAGAATAACACTGGCTGTACTGGATGAGATCACAATATAACCCTAGAATAACACTGTCTGTACTGGATGAGATCACAATATAACCCTAGAATAACACTGGCTGCACTGTATGAGATCACAATATAACCCTAGAATAACACTGGCAGTACTGGATGAGATCACAATATAACCCTAGAATAACACTGGCTGCACTGTATGAGATCACAATATAACCCTAGAATAACACTGGCTGTACTGGATGAGATCACAATATAACCCTAGAATAATACTGGCTGCACTGGATGAGATCACAATATAACCCTAGAATAACACTGGCTGTACTGGATGAGATCACAATATAACCCTAGAATAACACTGGCTGCACTGGATGAGATCACAATATAACCCTAGAATAACACTGGCTGCACTGGATGAGATCACAATATAACCCTAGAATAACACTGGCTGCACTGTATGAGATCACAATATAACCCTAGAATAACACTGGCTGTACTGGATGAGATCACAATATAACCCTAGAATAACACTGGCTGCACTGGATGAGATCACAATATAAAAAATAGTCCACTGTTGACAAGAGAGCTGTACTGGCTTCCCTCTGGCTGGATATACAGCATGTTGAAGTCTACTGTTGACTAGAGAGCTGTGCTGGCTTCCCTCTGGCTGGATATACAGCATGTTGAAGTCCACTGTTGACAAGAGAGCTGTACTGGCTTCCCTCTGGCTGGATATACAGCATGTTGAAGTCCACTGTTGACAAGAGAGCTGTACTGGCTTCCCTCTGGCTGGATATACAGCATGTTGAAGTCCACTGTTGACAAGAGAGCTGTACTGGCTTCCCTCTGGCTGGATATACAGCATGTTGAAGTCCACTGTTGACAAGAGAGCTGTACTGGCTTCCCTCTGGCTGGATATACAGCATGTTGAAGTCCACTGTTGACAAGAGAGCTGTACTGGCTTCCCTCTGGCTGGATATACAGCATGTTGAAGTCCACTGTTCCAGTGGGGAGTTTCCTCTGTCCGCAGTTCTCTGTGTACAGTTTATGGTCACTTATATAGAAGGAAACTGGGTCTGTAAATATACAAGGAAATGTAGTGTGTAAATATAGAAGGAAATTGGGTGTGAAAATAGCAGGAAATGGGGTGTGTAAATATACAAGGAAATGGGGTGTGCAAATAGCAGGAAACGGGGTGTGTAACTAGCAGGAAACGGGGTGTGTAACTAGCAGGAAACGGGGTGTGTAAATATACAAGGAAACGGGGTGTGTAACTAGCAGGAATCAGGGTGTGTAAATAGCAGGAAACGGGGTGTGTAAATATACAAGGAAACGGGGTGTGTAAATAGCAGGAAACGGGGTGTGTAAATAGCAGGAAACGGGGTGTGTAAATATACATGGAAATGTGGTGTGTAAATTCCAATAAGATACAGTATAGTGATGTCACCATGAGGATAAATTATGTTAATGTCAGAATAATTACACAGTTGTGTTAAAAGAACACACAACTGGAAATACTCCAGATTGAATATGAATTGCCAATGAATGAATGTGCACATCAGAGGAAGTACCAGATGGGTATGAAAGATGTAGACTTGATCCAATAGTAACAACAACAACACACAACAAAAACAATAACACAACAACAACACACAACAACCTACTGACTGTATGATCATCAACAAATCAAAGTAAATGTCATCGTACCTTCATGCTTCTGTAACCATATACACTAATATAGGCCTATTTGTCATTGCATTACCTGTAACCTATTCACAACACATCCATATACATATACATATAAAGCACATGTAGAGAGCCCTCTTGTCACGACCGTTGTTGGAATGAGACCAAGGTGCAGTGTGGTGAGCGTACATTTTCCTGTAATGTTATAAATGTCGCCAACAAAACAAGAAACAACAAAAAAACGACCGTGAAGCTGAGTAGGGATATACAGGCCACTAACACAGACAACTACCCACAAAATACAAAAGGAAAAAAGGCTGCCTAAGTAGGATTCCCAATCAGAGACAACGATAGACAGCTGTCCCTGATTGAGAACCATACCCGGCCAAAACATAGAAATACAAAATATAGCATGCCCAGCCCACATCACACACATGACACCTCTAAAACACTGCAGAAATTCTGAGTATTATGTCTGGCCTCTGACTCATCAGGAGAAAAAAAGCACTAATTCAATCTATGAGTAATTGTGCTAGTTGTAGTAGCAGTTGTAGTAATAGTAGTACTAGTTGTAGCAGCAGCAGTAGTAGTAGTAGTAATAGTAGTACTAGTAGTAGCAGCAGTTGTTGTACTAGTTGTAGCAGCAGTAGTAGTAGTAGTAATAGTAGTACTAGTAGTAGCAGCAGCAGTAGTTGCTAGTTGTAGTAGCAGTTGTAGTAATAGTAGTACTGGTTGTATTAGTAGTAGAAGCAGTAGTTGTACTAGTTGTAGCAGTAGTAGTACTAGTAGTAGTAGTACTAGTAGTAGCAGCAGCAGTAGTTGTACTAGTTGTAACAGCAGTAGTAGTAGTAGTAGTAATAGTAGTACTAGTAGTAGCAGCAGTAGTTGTACTAGTTGTAACAGCAGTAGTAGTAGTAGTAGTAATAGTAGTACTAGTAGTAGCAGCAGTAGTTTTACTAGTATTAGTACTAGTAATAGTAGTGCTAGTAGTAGCAGCAGCAGTAGTTGTACTAGTTGTAGCAGCAGTAGTAGTAG